>NW_027636143.1:138054-286613 GCF_903797595.1 Erithacus rubecula
GTTTGCCTGTGCCACGCACAAAGAAGCGGGGACTGTAAAAACCCATGCCACTAACAGACTGGAAAGAGGTTCAGGCTGCATTTGCTGATTTGCCCGAAACAGCGGCACACATATTCCCGGTTAGGAGAATGGATAACAATTTACCGGCATACACTCCAGTAAACCCCAAAGATGTGCAGGCTGTCATCAAAGCCATTAATGAACAGGGGATAAATTCTGCTATGGTCTCCACCATGATCGATGGCCTTTTCGGCAATGACAACACGCTTCCCTTTGACATTAAGCAAACGTGCCGCATGATTTTTGATGGGGCGGAAATGATTGTGTTTAAGCAAGAGTGGGAGAACAATTTAGAGAAAATGCTCACCAAAGTTAATGGGGATCAACACCTGCTGCACCACTCTAGCCTGCTGCCGCTGATGGGCCGTGATACACAAATGGTTAGCCCTCAAGCACAAGCCCAAGGCTAGCGAGCCTCTGAGATTGCAGACACAACCCGCGCGACCAGAGAAGCCATTCGTACCACCAGCAGGATTGTAGCCAAGCCAGCCCCATGAACAACCATCAGGCAAAGCAAGAGCGAACGCTTCACCGAATTCGTGGCAGCTGTGGATGCCTCCGACCTGCCATCAGAGGCAAAGGGTTCCGTCCTGGAAGGATGCCTTCGACAGCAGTGCAACCAGCCCACCAAGGAACTCTTACGCTCTGTGCCACCCGGTGCCAGTCTCACGGCAATGATCAAGCACATCGTGAGAGAGGAGAACCTAGCTCCGGTCCAAGCCGTAGTCAGCGCTGCATTGGCTCCGCTTCTAGCCGTGGTTGGCACTGCTGTAGCCAAGGTCATGGTCATCCAAAGTCATCATGGTAACCGTCAACCACCGCCTACAGGTCCTCCACACCCAAGATCAAAAGGACCTTGCTGGGTCTGTGGTAAGAAGGGTCACATCGCCTGAGAGTGCCAGAGCAAGAAGCAGGGAAAGGGGCGAGGGAGGGGGCAGACGGGCCACATGCAGCCTCCTCCCAGCTGGGATATCCGGCAGCCCAGCTATGTGAACCCTGGGACAGAGCACCTGCTGAACCCACTGCCTCCCAGGGAGGTAACCAACTTCATGGCCCAGCTAATGTCCAGCCCCGTAACCCAGCCGATGCCATCACAAGAGTCAACTACGCCCACGGTGCAGCAAGGCAACGCGAAGAATGAGACCCCTGGGTGGCCCTGGCAGTGGAATGCAACATCCCACCAATTATATGGGGAGTCTGTCGACAGTACTTCTACAACTCCACAATAAGCCCCTGGAAAAACTCCCTGTACCATCCTCAATCAGATGGCCCCGTTATCAGCGTCCCCTTTCTGGTCGACACAGGTGCAGACTTAACGGTCATCCCACAAACATCTTGGCCTCCAAGCTGGAAGTTAGAAGATGCCTCAACCGTAGGAGGAGTTGGAGGAATCTCCATCGCCCAAATAAGTGTCGAGCTAATAGCAAGTACTTTACATACTAAGAGGGCCTGAAAAGACCATCGAACTTTATGCTTATGTCCCCACCTCTGCTGGGGTGAGATGCTCTATCTCAACTTAGGTGCAGGGTGACGAATTTACCATAAGGGCCACTGCAGCGTACCCACAACTCCCAATTCGACTGACGTGGAAATCATCAGATCCTGTGTACGAAGAACAGTGGCCCATACTAGAGCCTCGAATGTCCATCCTCCTTCAACTGGTCCAATGAGAATTAGAAAAGGGATACATCGAACCATCTGTTTCTCTGTGGAACACACCAGTGTTTGTAATACCCAAACGCAGTGGCGAAGGCTTTCACTTGCTTCACGACTTGCGAGCTGTCAACAAGAAAATTCAGCTGATGGACCCCGTGCAGACAAGACTACCCAGCAACTCCTTTATCCCGACAGACCTGCACAGTAACCGACATCAAGGACTGCTTCTTTTCAATACCCCTGCACGAGCAAGACAAAGAGCGGTTCGCCTTTTCCATCGTGTTTCCCAATGGGCAACAACCCAATCTTCGATTCCAGTGGAAGGTCCTTCCCCAAGGAACTCTCCCACCATCTGTCAAATTGTTGTAAGTCAAGCCCTAGCACCAGTCCAGTCAGCAAATCCCGAAGCCACCGTCATCCAGTATATGGACAACATCCTGATAGCGGCTCCCTCACCTGACCAAGTGGACAGTCTTGTGACAGCAGCTTCTGAGGTCCTGAAAGCCAATGGCTTTGAAATAGCCGAAGCTAAAATAAAGAAAGGTCCTTCAGTCACATTTTTAGGTGTGAAAATTAATGGCTCCTACGTATCACCTCCCACAATCAAGATCCGTCATGACATCAAAACACTACATGACGCACAGCAAGTAGTAGGGTCACTACAGTGATTATGCAATATTGTCCTTATTCCACCAGAGGTCATGTCCCCGCTGTATGACCTCCTCAAAGGCAAGCATCCATGGGAGCAAAAAACCATCTCAGAAGAAGCCGCTCACTCGCTCGACTACATCGAACAACAGTTGTCCATTGCAATCCTTTCCAGGTGGAACCCAAGTCTGTCACTAGATTTGTATGTGCACTTCACAAAAGAAGGAGGAGTCGGAGTGTTAGCACAAGGACCTCCTGACCTAGCCAAACCAGTACAATGGGTAGCCCTAGGGAGACTGTCGCGAGGCTTTACCCCATGAAAGGCAGAAAACTTGCTTTGAATCACCTAGGTTTTGAACCTGCAAAAATATTCTTACCCTTTCGGAAGCAGATCCCGTCATCATCTGTGACAATCTTGGAGTGCCTTGCCTTGGCTTTGTTCGGTTTTGCAGGAGAGCTGTGCTATACTGCAAAGCCCCCATGGACTCAATTGCTGGCCATAGTGAACATCGACCTCCCACAGAAGGTCAGGAACCGACCCCTGCCAGGCCCAACTGTATTTACCAATGCGTCCTCAACAACTTCCACTGCAGCAGTTGTGTGGCAAGAATGAGAGCAATGGCAGTGTGTTAAGAAAAGAGACGAATCTCTGTCAGTGCAGCTACTAGAAGCCTCAGCAGTAGTGCTGGCATGCAATCTGCTTCAGACTGAACATTTCAACATTGTCATCGATTCCATGTTTGTCACAAAGCTGTGCCAAGCAATGTCCAATCCAGGCGTTTCCACCTCTCCCGCTGCCATAATGATTGAAGAGGCACTTTACTCTCGTCAAGGCACTGTGTCAGTCGTGCATGTCAACAGTCATAACCCAGTTAAGGGGTTCTATCAAACGGGCAAAGACAAAGCTGACACAGCAGCAAAAGACCAATGGACTTTGCAAGAAGCTCCTTCACATAGGAGTGAAGGCCCTAGCCAAGCAATGCAGCATTTCAATATTTGATACCAAGCACATAGTAGCCACTTGTCCACACTGTCAAAAGTCACCCCTATGGTCCTGTGGCATCAATCCCAGAGGCCTAAAGGCCTCAGAGATCTGGCAAACAGACTTCACTCTATGCCAGCTGCTGAAGCCCAGAGTGTGGCTTGCTGTAACAGTCGACATGTACAGCAGCATGATTATAGATACTCAACATGCCAAAGCTAACTCCAAAGTCACCATTCAACATTGGTTAACAGCCATGGCTTGGCTTGGTATCCCGAAACAAATAAAAAAAAAACAGTGGGACAAACTTTATCTCTAAGTCAGTTCAGGAATTCAAAACCAAATGGGGCATCACCTTAAAGCAGGGCATCCCGTACAACAGCACAGGACAGGCTATAGTGGAAAGGGCCAATCAAACCAGAAAAGGCTAAGCTAGAAACTCTGGCTAAGGCAGAAGGGTTCACTAATGCCATTCCCCCACCTGACCAACCACGCCTATTAACAACTGCCATGCTCGCGTTAAATCAGTTTCCCAGAGGGGACCAAAACCAAGCCCTTTCTCAAAAACATTGGGCCATAGAAGCCGTCAGAGTGGGTCCACCAGTGAGCATTAAAAATGAATTAGGGGAATGGGAGACAGGTTGGAAGCTAGTTGTAACAGGTAGAGGGTAGAAAAAGATAACGTCACTAAGTGGTGTCCTCTAAAATCCATAAAACCCTGCTGCCCAAAACTAATGAAACCTCTGAGTTTCTTTTAACAGGCTTGCCGCTGTGACCTATTTTTGTCCTCCAGTATTTTGCTGCTGTTAATCCTGCCTTATGCCATCCAAGTGGAAGCAAGCAATTACCCCTAGCGGCCCTACGTCTGGACATTTCACAACCTGATTACAGGTACAATCATCAGATGTTCCGAAATCAATGCACCCAGCTGGACAGTACGTGCAGTCGACATCACTAACGGAAAACTGTGCGGTTTGTACCCAATTAGCCAAGGATTGTACTGGTGTCCCAGTGTTAACCCTTGAAAAAGCTACTGCACCTACACAGGCTATTGGTTCTGCGGGTATTGAGGCTATGAAACCATCGTAACAGGTAACCAGCGGAAACCTCCTAAAAAGGACCACTTTTTAGAAGTCACTCACTGGCCAAAAGGCTGTGTACCAACCATGTTTAAACACGGTACTAAACCCGGCAATTGCTCTCACCTTACCGTTACCATTCTACAGCCCCAACACCCAAGCTGGACTCTAGGCAGAACATGGTCAGTGTTCGAATACATGGGCTCGTCCTATCCAGACCGAGGCACAGTTGTGCAAATTACCAAAACCTCTATGCCAACAATATATACCGCAATAGGGCCTGATAGAGCCATAGCTTTAAGGAAAATTCTAACAACAACCTCTGCAACACCCAAATTAACAGCAGCTATCCCTATACCTAAGGGCAATTTGTCACCTCTTAGTGTAACACCCAAAGCGCCTTCAGACAACTTGTTTACCCGAATGCTGTATGCTGCATTTGTATCCCTAAACACTTCACACCCAGACCTTACCAAATCCTGTTGGCTCTGTTATGATGCCAAACCACCCTTTTACGAAGGCGTAGGTCTCACCGCACAATTTACTTACTCCAAGGAGAGCAGCCCTACACAATGTAAATGGGACACTCCTCGTAAGGGAGTCACTTTAGAAAAGGTGTCTAGCCAAGGAACCTGTATAGGTAATCAAAATTTAGTAAGCCAGAACAAACAGTTTTGTAACATCACAATTACCCTCATTAAGCAAAACCTATGGGCTCTTCCAGCAGTTCCAGGTGTATGGGCTTGCTATGCTACAGGCATCTCTCCTTGTGTTTCCATCAAACTCTTGGGTGAATCTAACGATTTCTGTGTGCAAGTCATTGTCGTTCCCAGGATCATGTACCACCTGGATGACAAAATGCTTTTCCATTTCGAAGAGAGTCTCCATCAGCAAAAATGGGAACCAATAACTGCTATAAACCTTGTAGTGCTCCTAAGCCTAGGAGCAATGGGTACAGCGACAGGTGTCTCAGCACTAGTGTCGCAAAAGCAAAACCTACTGCAGCTGCAAAGGACTATAGATGAAGACCTACTCAAAATCCAGAAAAACATTCTAAGATTAGAAGAGTCCCTGTTCTCCTTGGTAATGCAGAACAGGCGAGGTTTAGATCTTCTGCTAATGCAGCAGTGAGGCCTGTGCGTTGCTCTGAATGAGGAGTGCTGTACTTATGTAAACCATTCCAGGACAATCAGAAAATCCATGGCAGAATTTAAAGACAGGCTCCGACTCCACAGTCAGGAGCTGCAGCAACAAAATTGGTTTAATTCCCTCTTAAACCAACACCCTTGTGTTACTGCTCTTGTGTCCACCCTGATGGGACCAGTTATAGTTATCATTTTTGCATTTATGTTCGGTCCCTGTCTTCTTAATAAGATAGTTCAGTTTGTTAAAGCTAGTTTAAGCGAGATCGATATTATGCTTTTGGAAAAAGGACAGTTGACTTGAAACATTTCAGTCGCTTATTTTATTTACCAGTTCAGCAAGTTGTACAACCCAGTTGCAACCACCCTTAACATTTAACACAGTTTATGTTTTGCCACTAATGCGTTCGTAAGTTTTTACTAACCAAAATTAACACAATTGAAACTTAACCTCTCTGGAGAGGGGGGAAGTGTAGTCAGCCAAAAAGCCGCACTGAAGATCACGCGATGTACGTGGTAAATAGGGCCCCTCCCCCCCATGACGCTGACTAATTGCACTGTATTCTGTGGTTACTTAAGCCGCCGTTCACAAAAAATAAACGCATTTCGCCACCACCCCATGGGTGTCAGTGAGTGACTTGCCTGGCCAGTTTGTCGTTTCGCCGTGGTTTCGCCCTGAACCAGGTCACCCTGCCTTTTACCCCCCAAAAAAGGCAACAGTGTCAAACAATTTTACTTCATTCCCTGAGTCCATGAGGAGCAGCACTGGCCCCTTGGTTCCATGGGCCCTGCAGTGTCACAATGGCCCCATCATTACACGAGGTCCTGCTCTGTCACAATGCTCTGCATGGCCCTACAAGGCCCTGCAGTGTCACAGTGGCCTCTTTGTTCCATGAGACCTCCAAGTGCCACCATTGTTGCCCGATGCCCCAAACAGAACACAAACTAACAGAGTCAGTTTATGCGGTGCTTTATTCAGGGCCCGGGGAACCTGCGGACTAGCGTCCAAAGTCAGGATCCCACAGCTCCCTTTTTCCATCAAGTTTTTATACCTTTTTACAAAGTGGTCTACGTGCAGAAATACACATTCTTCAAAACAATACAGATACATAAATCTTGCAGGTATCATTCCTAAAAGTTATAAATTCTGCATGCTTGTCTACTTAGAACTATAGGCTACCCCCCTTAATCCCCCTTGTATGTTTGCCCATCACCAGAACCCTTTATTATTATTATTATACTTAGCCTTATCTTGAAAGTTTCTAGATGTCCTATATGCCCTACTAAATCCTTTGATTATTGTTTTCACAGTTCTAAATGTTCTATATGCTCTACTAATTCTTTTCACTATTGTTTCACAAGGTAGGTTTTCAGGGCCTGTCCGAAAACTGCAGTTTTCTAAGCCTTAGCATGACTACTACTATATCTACATTAGTCCTTTTTCTCATTATTTCGGTATCAACTCCCCCCTTTTGAGCATTCTTCAGATTTTCTGCAAGGATGCTCAATTCTTCAAGTTGTGGTTTCTATGTAGAACGGTGAGTCTTCTTTTCGAGTTGGCAGGATTACTTCTTTCCGGGTCAGTGCTCTCATGACACGTCGAGTATTAGTTCCTTCTCTGGCAATCATTCCTAAAAGACATCTATACATAAACATGCATACTACAATAATTAATACAATCATTATTACATATTGTACAATTGATGATATCCAACCAGAGACTTGGATTCCTAGGGAGCTAAACAGTGCTCCTACCCAGTTATGTTCAGCTTCTTCCTGGACTTCATGCACTTTTGTTTCAATTTGTTCCAATTGACTTATGTCCTTTTCTACTTCTTCTGTGACATTTGGGATATATATGCAGCAATGATCAACCTTTCCTTGGAGGTATCCACAGACTCCATGTTCTTTTAATAAAAGCAAATCTAATGCCATTCTATTTTGGATTGTCATTCTTGTTGTTGCCTGCAATTGTAAATTTAGATCCTTAAATCCTTTCTTTGTAACTGTAGCTAGCCTCTCAGTTTGTCCTAGCAATTTGTACAGCATCTCCCGGTTTCTATATGTAGAAATTGGTGCAAACAAGGATTCCAATACCCACCCAAATTTAACTCCTGATGAGGGTTCATGCCATTCATCTTCATTTCCCTGTCCTAGTTCTTCTGCGACTTTATTTGTTTCTCTCTTTGCTCGTGACTGCATCTCTTTCTTCGTTAATTTAGACTGTTTCCAAAAAGGACATAATGTGGGAACCCCTAAGGTAATTTGTGTTACAGGCCCGTCTAATGGCAAATGTGTTGTCCATTGTCCATGTCCCATAATCCATACTAAATTTCCTGGACTCCTGATAGTTGTATCCTTACAGCTCAAAGTTTTACCCTTCTGGTCCTGCGGGAAAGCACTTCCTGGAATTGTATGGTTAAGTTTTCTACACTCACAACCCCATTTTATAAGCATTCTGACCGGTGCCAAACTAATTTGATTCTCTGGAGTGTCACAGGTGAGAATTTGGGTGCAGTTCCAATTTTCTTTTGTGGCGCTCAAAGTTTTTGTAGATGTGCTGGTTTGAGATACTTCTGTGTGAGTGGCATTTCTGCTTCCCGTCCATTGGACACACCAATTAACTTGTCCAATGTAACTATAATGTTCTAATATGCTGGGGCCCCATACCGTTTTCCAACTGTCCCACGAGGATTCCTGCCGGGATGAGTTCTGGCATATCATTTCATAATAGCTTTCATTTTTAGGTATTCTTTTCTTTTGCCAATGTGGTAGAAAACATTCCCACTTAGCATCTTCAGGTTTTACTTTTCCCCCTGTCGCTAATTGAATTCCCCAATCCCTAATTTGTCCTAACCTTCCATGGCTAATTAGACAATCCTTATAGGTTAATATTCTTAATGTTTCTCCAACCTTTTCCCATTTTACTTCAATTTCGATTTTATTTCGTAATTTTAATTCACAACTTCCATTCTTACCTCTTTTTATTAGGGGTAAATTTCCTACTGGAATCACTCCCCAAGGGATTGGTTCCCCTGCAGCTTGTGGCAGAGGTAAACATGCCGTTATTTTTGATACGTTTTGTATTTGTCCAAAATCTCGAATTAACCCTACTACTAAATTTTGTTGTTCCTGGTTTCTCTGTAGTGCCAGGCTTGTATCTCTCAATCCATTCCACATATTTACTCGTGCACTGACTGGTATTACCTGCACCGAGTACCCCCTTTGGGTTTTATTTTTCTTTAAAATACCTACATTTATGTCCCCATAATCAAAGTTTTCTCTAATCCACACAATGCATGAGAATTGTCCTACCTGATCAGCTTGCATATGAGATATTGTCAATGTGGTGTTACCTCTTTGCTGTTCCATATCCCAAAATGTCACGATTCCTTCTGTAAATACTTCGTCTGTGGTGATTTGTCTCCAGGCTACCTTTACTTCTTTTAATCCAGCTCTCTGGTTGTCAGAAAACAAACAGGTTAAATTTATTCCCGCACCTTCTGGCACCATTACATCTGGCTCCGGAACTGTAATTTTAACAAATGCTTCTCCCACCTGCATTATACAGACTAATGTTAAAAGAACTAAGTCCTTGCCCTGAACACCAGCTTTGTTGCAGACAGAGGCTGTACTTCCCATCTTGACGGGACCTTCTTGATTCGAGTGTAGTGAATCCAGTTGTCGATCCCTTGGACTTTCACTGCCGTGTAGGTAGTCATGATCACTTGGTGAGGACCGCCCCATACTTCTTTCAAGGGTTCTGTATTCCAGTTCTTTACATATACTTGATCTCCTGGCTGGATGTCATGGACAGGATTTTCCAAGGGCAGAGGCCGGTTCCACTGCAATGCTCCCCGCAGCGCTGTAAGGACTTTATTTAAAGACAAAATGTAACTCAACAATACTTGATCTCCTACTAAGTGAGGGTCCCCTTTGTAAGTTGCAGCATGATATGGCTTGCCATACAAAATTTCGTATGGACTTACTCCTATCTTTTCTCTGGGTTTAATCCTGATTCTTAGCAAGGCTAGAGGTAGTGCCTGGGGCCACTGTATCTTTGCTTCCTGACAAATTTTCTTAATCTGCCCTTTTAATGTCTGATTCATCCGTTCTACCTGGCCACTAGATTGTGGTCTCCAGGGCGTATGGAGATCCCAGGCTATCCCTAATACTCTGGCTACCTCTTGGACTACTCCAGCTACAAAGTGAGGTCCCCTATCTGAGGACATTCCTAATGGGATCCCAAATCTAGGAAGGATTTCTCGTAGTAAGGTTTTAATTACTTCCTTTGCCTGGTTAGTCCTGCACGGGAAAGCTTCCGGCCACCCTGAAAAAGTACACACATACACCAGTAAATAACGGTACCCTTGTGCTTTTGGTAGCTCTGAGAAATCTATTTGCTAATAGTCTCCTGGTTGCGGCCCTACTTGTAACTTTCCTAGTTGTATTTGCCTTCGTGTCACTGGGTTATTTTTAATACAGACAGGACACGTGGCGTTAATCCGTTTTGCCATTGTTAACATCTGGTTGGAAATCACCTCATGTTTTAAAAATTGTACCAATGCGTCTGCTCCCCAATGGCACTTGTTATGTTCGATTTCTAAAATTGTTTTCATTACTTTTGTCGGCAGTAGAACCTGACCTACAGCTGTGACATACCATCCTTTTTCATTCTTCTGGGCCTGGAGAAATTGAGCAAGCTTCTCATCTTCATGTGTATACCATGGTTTCTGCTCAAGAAAAGAAGTTGCAGGGTTAATTCGCACTGGCAATAAAGCTAATTGTGTCCATACCTCTCGGGCAACCTGTTTGGCAACTCTGTCAGCCAACTGGTTTCCTTGGGACGCTTTTCCCTCTTCCTTTTGATGTCCTTTTACATGCATCACTGCCACTGCCTGAGGTTTATGCACTGCTTCCAATAGTGCTAATATTTGTTCTTTGTGCTTAATTTCTGATCCTTGAGAATTCAACAGTCCTCTTTCTTTCCATAGTGCTCCATGTACATGTATTACTCCAAAGGCGTATTTTGAATCAGTCCAAATGTTTACTCTTTTCCCTTGACTCAATTCTAAGGCTCTCACCAGAGCATGTATCTCGGCTTTCTGGGCTGAAGTTCCCGGGGTTAAAGCTTGAGCTTCTATTATTTGTGTCAAAGTCACTACTGCATATCCCGCATACCTGGTTCCGTTTTCCACAAAGCTGGATCCATCTGTAAACAGTTCCCATTCCGGATTCTCCAAAGGCTCGTCTTTCAGGTCCTTCCGGCTGGCATACACCTGTTCAATGATTTCTACGCAGTCATGTGTCCATTCGCCTCCTTCTTCCTGGCTGCTGCTCCTAAGAAATTCTGCTGGGTTGAGATGATTAGTTATTTTTAATTCAATGTCATCTTGTTCTCGGAGAAGTGCCTGGTATTGTAACATGCGGCTTGATGAGAGCCAATGCCCCCCCTTTTGTTCCAAAACCGCAATGACCATGTGGGGAACAAATACTTCCATCCTTTTCCCCAGAGTCAATTTTCTGGCTTCCCGAATTAGAAGCACTGTTGCTGCCACAGCTCTAAGACAACCTGGCCATCCGGCACTTACAGTGTCTAGCTGCTTTGAGAAGTACCCCACCGGGCACTTCCATGAGCCCAGTTTTTGGGTGAGCACCCCTATTGCCAGTCTCTGTCTCTCATTTACGTATAGTTGAAAAGGTTTTGTAAGATCTGGCAATCCTAGTGCTGGGGCTTCCTTTAAGGCTTGTTTCAGACTCTGGAATGCTTTTTCTTGAGTTTGTCCCCACTGAAACACAGGGCTTTTGGCTGCCTCATATAGGGGTTTTGCTTTTAGTCCAAATTCTGGGATCCACAAGCGGCATCACCCTACCATGCCCAAAAAGGATCTTAACTCTTGTGGATTTCGTGGTGTGGGTATGGTGCAAATTGCTTGTATTCGATTAACCCCCAACTTTCGCACCCCTTGTGAAATTTCGCAGCCTAGGTAAATTACTTGGGTTCTTACCAGCTGAGCTTTTTCTTTCGATACTCGGTATCCAGCTTGTCCCAGCATATTAAGTAATCCAATAGTGAGTCTGAGGCAAACATCCTTTTCTGTGGAGGCTATAAAGATGTCATCAACATATTGTAGGAGAACATATAAGAAAGGTGATTCTTTTACCTGAGTCGTCTTCCATTCTTCTAACTCTCGAGCCAATTGATTTCCAAAAATAGTTGGTGAGTTTTTGAATCCTTGTGGTAGACGCGTCCAGGTGAGCTGCTTCTTGCGTCCCGTGTCTGGGTTCTCCCACTCAAAGGCAAAGTATTTCCTACTTTCAAGTGCCAAGGGGATACAGAAAAATGCATCTTTCAAATCAATCACTGTGAACCACTTAAACCTTTCCGACACAGCTGTCAACAATGTATACGGATTAGCTACTACTGGGTGTATATCTTTAGTGATGTTATTAATTGCTCTTAAATCTTGAACTAATCTATACTTACCATTTGGCTTTCTGACTGGGAATATCGGAGTATTGAATTCTGACTCACATTCCTGTAAAATTCCCAAGCTAAGAAATTGTTCAATCATGGGTGCTATTCCTATTCGTGCTTCCAATTTCAAAGGATATTGTCTTACCCTTACTGGGGAGGCTCCTTCCTTTAGTTCTATTACAACCGGTTGTGCTGCTTTTGATTTTCCAGGTACTCCTGTTTCCCATACCCATGGTACTACAGCTTGTTCTATTTCTTGTGGTATTTCTGCTGCTTCAACTTCTTTTACTACAAACAACTTAGCAATATTCTCCTCAGGAAATTCCAATCTTACTCTACCTTTTTCAAATATTATCTTTGCCTCTAACATTGACAATAGATCCCTCCCGAATAGCGATTCTGGGCTATTTGGCATATATAAAAATTAATGATCAAATTCTTTCCCCCCAAATTTTATATCTAATGGCCGCAAAAATGTTCGTTCCTCAACTTGTCCCGTAACCCCCACCACTTGGATAGTAGAATCACTCAAAGGTCCTAGCTTAGTGTTAACAGCTGAATATGATGCCCCCGTATCTACTCTAAATTCTAATGGTTCCCCATCTACTTCCATTATTACCTTTAAATCCTGGTCTAGTAATTGGTAATTCCCCATCATGAGGGCTTGGGCGACACCTTGGGGATTTCCCGGGAAAGCACCTGTATTATTCATCAATCCCTGATTTCCATTCCCGCTGGCTATAATTCCTCCCCCAAAACCCATGCCTTGGTTGAGAGGACACTCATTTTTCCAATGTCCTCTATTTTTACATAGAGCACATTGATCTATCCCTAGTTGTATTCTCCCTCTTCCCATATTAAATTGACCCATAAGTCCTCCCGCACCCATTAGCATTCCCCCCTTTGCTATTCCCCTTCCCCCTCCTCGTCCACGTCCACGACTCCCCCCTCTCATATTATTTCTAGCCGCTTGCTGTAACACTGCCAACATAGTAGCCTGCTGTTTCCTGGCCGTTTCTTTTTCCCTATTATTATATACCTTCCACGCAACTTCCAACAGTTTATCTAAATTCCGAGTATCCTCTCCCTCCAGTTTTTGTAATTTCTTTCTAATATCTTCCTGAGACTGCCCCATAAAAATTAATGCTAGCTGTAATTTTCCCGATTCCCCTTCAACTTCTAAATTAGTGTATCTACGAGCTGTCTCCTTAAGCCGCTCTAAAAAGGTTGACGGAGACTCATTCTTTTCCTGCCTGACCGAATACAACTTAGACCAATTCAAAGTTTTTGGTATTCCATTCCGTATTCCTTCTGTTAACAAATCCTGATAAGCTTTAAGTCTCCAAGAACCGCCCGTCGAGTTGGGATCCCACTCCGGATCTTCCCTAGGTACCAAATCATTTACTGTACCATCCACAAGCCGCAACCTAATCATTTCTCGTGCTTTCTCTGTCATAGCTTTAAACACCATTTCCTTTTCAGTAGAATCCATTATTGTGTCTAACAAAACTTGTAAATCATTCCAATCTGGGTTCTGAGTCTTAATTACCATTTTTACCACCCGCGCAGTTCGTTCAGGATCCTCCCGATTGATTGTTTCCAAATTAGTAAATCATTCGGAGAGAAGGGAACTTTCACTATGACCCGTTCCCCCTGCGGCCCGACAGCTTCACGGAGCGGAACCATTAAATGAGCACCTTCTTCCTTTTTCTTCCTTTCCACCTCCCACCGCCCTCTCCGAGTTCTTTCACATAAGGGGGTCCGTGGTATATCAGTGGTTTCTATTTTTGCTTCCCGATCCCCCCTTTCTACCTCTGGCATACTTCCTCCACGTTCCTCCACCGGAGGGGCACTAGGGGTTATCAGCAAAGAAACATCCTCCTCAGGTTCCGAAAACTTAACCGAGCATTCCTTCTCTTTCTGCCAACCCTTACATCCATCACAATTCTGCTTTAATGTTTTCAAAACCATGATCCCACACTCCTTTTGCCACTCCAGTTTATCTTTCAAATAATAAAAGAGGTCTAGATACGGTATTTCATCCCATTTTTCATTACTTTGCAGAAAATGCATCAGAGGTGTAATAATGTCAGGATTCAATGTACCGTTCCTAGGCCATTGCATACCATCGGGTTCATATAAAGGCCATACATGATTACAGAAATCAATCAATTTTCTTTTACTTAGTTCTTGACCAAAATTCCCCACATTCCAATGTTGTAATAAACAGCCCAAAGGCGAATCGTCCGGGATTTCTATCCCAGAACTTGCCATAGTTCTAAACGTTTTTAAAGACATCATTTCACCTTTTTTTTTTTATTTATTTTTATTTTTTTTTTTTTTTACAATATACACCACACAACACTCACACCCTTTCCACAAACCTTACCACACTGCACACCACACACAACACTCACACCCTTTCCACAAACCTTGCCACACTGCACACCACACACAACACTCACACCCTTTTCCACCAATCCACCAATCTTGCCTTTCTCGTCGCCGCGAGTGGCAAGTGCTGAACCTGCGCAGTCACTGCCGCGTCTGACGGTCAGCGCCTAGGCTTTTCCACAACCTTAAAGACGTCTGTGACCCCCGTGCGGAATCGCCGTTCCGACTTAATCGGCAGGCCCCCCTTCCCCTCAATAAAAGAATAAAGCACCTTCGGGCTTACCTCCAGGTCGTCCGTCAGGCGCGGGGTCGGGCACGGGTTGATGTTCTCCCCAGAAATCACCTGGTGCCGGCGTGGAGTGGATCAGCCCACGAACCGCCCCAGCCACCTCCGGAGTCCCATCTGGGGTGCCAGGAAAACTGTTGCCCGATGCCCCAAACAGAACACAAACTAACAGAGTCAGTTTATGCGGTGCTTTATTCAGGGCCCGGGGAACCTGCGGACTAGCGTCCAAAGTCAGGATCCCACAGCTCCCTTTTTCCATCAAGTTTTTATACCTTTTTACAAAGTGGTCTACGTGCAGAAATACACATTCTTCAAAACAATACAGATACATAAATCTTGCAGGTATCATTCCTAAAAGTTATAAATTCTGCATGCTTGTCTACTTAGAACTATAGGCTACCCCCCTTAATCCCCCTTGTATGTTTGCCCATCACCAGAACCCTTTATTTATTATTATACTTTAGCCTTATCTTGAAAGTTTCTAGATGTCCTATATGCCCTACTAAATCCTTTGATTATTGTTTTCACAGTTCTAAATGTTCTATATGCTCTACTAATTCTTTTCACTATTGTTTCACAAGGTAGGTTTTCAGGGCCTGTCCGAAAACTGCAGTTTTCTAAGCCTTAGCATGACTACTACTATATCTACATTAGTCCTTTTTCTCATTATTTCGGTATCACCATGAATTCCTTGGTGCTGCAGTGTCACAATGGAGCCCTGGTTACACAAGATCCTGCAGTGTCACCAGGGACCCTTGGTTCCATGGGGCACCAGAGTGTCACAATTGCTCCCTTAGTTCCAAGAGTCCCTGCAGTGGAACAATGGGCCCTTGATTCCATTGTCCCCAGGCTCTCACAAGGCTCTCCTTGGTTCTGCAGTGGCACAATGGCCCCTTGGTTCCACAAGGCCCTGCAGTGTCACAGTGGCCTCTGTGCTTCCACGAGGTCCCAGAGTGTCACCATGGACTCCTTGCTTCCATGCAGCCCAACAGTGTCACGGTGGTCCCTTGGCTCTGTGGTGCCATGTCTACACAGTGTCACTATTGTCCTCTCAGTTCCATGAGGCCCTGCAGTGTCACAATGGCCCCTTGCTTCCCCAGGGCCCTGTAGTGTCACAATTGTCACAGAATCACCCAGGCTGGAAAAGACCTTGGAGAGCATCAAGTTACACCGGTGACCCAACACCACCTTGTCACCCAGCTCATGGCACTCAGTGCCACATCCAGTCTATCCTGAAACACTTCCAAGGACAGTGACTCACCCACTTCCCTGGGCAGCACATTCCAATGTCCAATCACACTTTCTGTGAAGAATATTTCCTAATGTCCAGCCTAAACCTCCCCTGGTGTAGCTTGAGGCTGTGTCCTCTTGTCCTGTGACTGTTCCCTGGAAAAAGAGCCCAACTCCACCTTCCTGCACCCTCTTGTCTGGGAGTTGCAGTGAGTGATGAGGTCGCACCTGAGCCTCCTCAAGGATAAACATCCACAGCACCCTCAGCTGATCTTCACAGGACTTGTGTTCCAGACCCCTCACCAGGCTTGGTGCCCTTCTCTGAACACACTCCAGCCCCTCCATGTCTTCCCTAATTTGTGGTCCAGAACTGGACACAGCACTTGAGGTGCTGCCCAAGTAGTGCTGAACACAAGGGACATCACTGTCCTGTTCCTGCTGGCCATACCATTCCTGATCCATTGTAGTTCCAGGTGTTGGATGAGGGAATTAGAGGGAGGGGGTGGGGCCAAAGTGGTATTTATTGTCATCCATGAAGGGTCATGATTTTAAAATCTATTCGAACTTCATTAGAAGATTCAGAGGTTCAATATCAATTGGACATTGCTGGTAACAATCAATAAATAGGAAAAGAAATCAGGACAAAATACTTCTCCCTGCATTGTTTCAAATATAGAATATAGCATATTCACTTTGAATGCACTACTGAAATCTGTCTAATTAATCACAGAAGAATTGAAAACTTAAATTAACCCCAGGGGTATTTTGAACAAATACTTTTGAGTTTTTCTCACTGAATCCCTGAACTGAAGAGGTCAAGAAAGAAGAGTTCAATATTAAGTTTGTCATAGATTTAGCATTGGCCAAATTGCCAGTGCACCCATTAGAATTATTTACTCATTTTCTGCTGTGAGATGGGATTGGGAGGAAGGCAAAACTAGCTCAAACTTTAAAAGGTACAAAGAAAAAATTTTACTACTAGAAATTACAAGAAATAAAAAATCTCAATAAAACTTTCAGAACATTTCTCCTCCTCCAACAACATCTTTTCTTTCACACTGATAACATACAGAAACGGATTACTCAATTTGGCATCTCTATAAATAGCCTTTCACCCATTTACTTGGGTGAGGAGAACTTTTCATCAGTCTATGGAGATTTTACCACAAGAAAACAGTTTTCTCCTCTCCTCTGTGTCACAGTGAATGAGCCTTTCAGGAGAATGTAAATCTGATCACTGTGTAAAAAAAAAAAAATCCCTTCCTCGACTTACAGTTTTCCCATAATTATTTTTGAGGACCATGTCAACTTATGAGGCAGCACCCACAGGCTGATGGCCTTCCCTTCCCCTTGGCCCTGGAGTTTTTGGAAAAATTTATCAGGGGCAGCATTCCAGCTATGCCATGGGCCGGTCTGGCCACTCTGGGGGGAGGGGGAAGCAGGCAGGATCTCAGCAGCCGATGGCGCTCTCTAATAATTCCCCTTTCCCAAGTTACTCAAATTTTGGAAGAGGACAGAAACAGAAGAAATAGAAAACCAGAGAGAAAGACAAAAAAGATACAGAGATGCACACTCTTGGATTCCAATACTGTTCAGACAGAAATTCCAAGAGGAGGTAGCATCAAGATGTGCGCTTGCCTAGTGGTCTGCCTTAAATTCTCCTTGGTCTTCCTGGGTCTCTCTCCCAGGTAGGACTTTTGGTCATTTGGTCACCCAGGAGCTGGGCTGGGGCTCCAGGGATGAGTGTGGAGCATTTCCTTTCGTGTGACACAGACCACAGGAGCAGGCAGGGACTTGGACTGAGAAGGTGCTTCGTGTTTTTTTAAGCCCCCGGGCCTTCATGGGCCTTCCTCCAGGTGGGACCTGTGATTGCTCTGACAATCAGAGCCTGGGTCAGCACAGCCCAATGTGTGACTGACTGACAGCTCATCCCAAGGAGTCTGGGACATTGATCTCATCCAGTCTCTGACTGTGACCATGGTGACACTGCAGAACCTTATAGAATTGTGGGTCAGTTGTGACAAGGACAGTAGCAGATCCAAGGACACCATGGAGCCTCATGGAATCAAAGAGATCATTGTGACATTCTTGTGCCTCATGAATTCAGGGGGACCATTGTGACTCCAGACCCCTATGGAACCAGGGGTCAAGGATGAAGTTCTGGGGCTCATAGAATCAAGGAGCCATTGTGAAACTGAAACAGGGAAAATTAAAATTAAAATTAATGAGTTAAGGGAACAAATACAGGAGGATGCTTTAACTAGAAGGGGACTGGCAAGATTCTCTGAGTGCTTAACATTCACTGTCTTTGCAAGAACAGGACAGAGCAAAGCTTCAAGATAAGATAGAGGGCCAAGAATGTGCAAGCAGGATGGAAGAGTGAGGCCCATTCCAGATAACGGGGATTCCTTAGACCCCTGAGCCAGCAAAAACTGGTATCAAAGTCTGGAAAAGAACTTAAGACTAAGATGCAAAGAAGGTGAGGTTAAAAGTTCAAATTGAGAGAAGACTGCTTACTTCATCCCAGACAGCCACCAGGACAAACAAATAGGAGCAGTGTGCAGTCACAAAGTGCCGTGGAGCTAATTTTAATACGAAGCAGGGACAGGGTGGATTAGGAAATGAATATGTATCAGGTGCATTGTGCAATCCTAGTTTGTAGAGAAAAAAAGAGAGGTGCAGGTCACCGAAGGTGTGCTTGTTTTTGGAGGAGCTATACCCCATGCACCTCAGTGATGAATAAAATACATACCTATAACTTACTTTGTGGGTTATGAAGTTTTTCTGTGCATCAATTTGGGTGACTCCACTGCTCCCCTGAGATTTCGGGGCACTCTCTTTGCCCACCTCTGATCTGGAGCCGGTGCAGAATGCCACCTGCACTGACCACACAGACCATAGCGCCTGGGTGTACCTGCGCTGCATCATCTCCTGAGGTAACTCAGGGCTCCCTCCCACCTCTGGGTCCCTTGCCTGGAGTTTTGGGGTAACCCTGAATTTTCGAGTGCCCCCTGACAGCCCCCCCACTACGGAGGGTCATCTGTGTCCTTGTTGACTGAAAGGATGCAACAGTGGCCATTATCTTTTCCCAGCCCATCCAGGAGAGTCGGGACACTTGGGTGCTCCAAACATCACCTAGACATCCCCAAAAATCACCTGGATACACCTGGGTAGCCCCCAGTATATCCTGGATCATGGCAAAAATCACCTGGATACACATGGGTACCTCTTGGATCACTGGGTCACCCAAAACCCCTAGGCACCCCCAAAACTGGTGCCCCAAAAATCCTCATTGCTTTGACTGGGTGGACCTGGGGTCCCTAAATTCCCATTGACTTCAATGGCTAAACCCAGTGCCCCAAAAATTTTGTTGTTAAAAATCTCGATTTTGGCTTCAGAATTCCCAGAATTTGGACTGAAAATGGAGATTTTTTGGCTTACCTGGAGGCACAGCTCCAACACAGGTTACAGGTGTGGGATCAGGGATTCGGAATTGGCTTCCAGGAATTCATCCAGGACTTCCACAAAATCAGCATCATGATCCTGGAAGGGAAATTCCTGGAATTGTGCCCAACATGTCTCCCACATTTTTACCAAATTGCCCCATTTTACACCAAAATTCCACAAAAGTCCTGTTTAATTCAATGGATAGGCTTAGTGTCCCTAGATCCACCTAGACTTAAACAGGGTAGACCTGCTGTCTCTAAATCCCTATTGATTTCTTTTGGGTAGACCTGGTGTCTTTGAATCCCTATTGATTTCAATGGCCAGGCTTGATATCCAAAAAATGCCTGTCAGAAGATCATTATAACAAAAGATGGGCAATTCAGAGACATTGTAAAAAACAGTTTATTGCTTTATTGCACCAGTCTCATGGAAGGGTGAGACATTAAAGATGTTACACCGAATGCCATAATATCTGAAGCCATCTCATTCGTAGTTACAATGCCTTCCATTTGTTTTTTAGCCAATCACATTATTTCTATGAACTTTGCTAACATCTTTTATCACCAATCATAAATTGCTTTGCTTCCCACAGCTTTGCTGCCATGTGCATTTTTCAACCAATCATATAACACTTCGCAAACTTGTAATGATATATCTTAAACTTCTATCTAACTAACCAACTAACACCACCCTGTCACCCAGGCCATGGCACTCAGTGCCACATCCAGTCTATGCTGAAACTCTTCCTGGGACAGTGACTCATCCACGTCCCTGGGATGGCCATTCAAATGCCCAATCACTTTCTTTCTGAAGAATATTTATTATGTCCAGCCTAAACCTTCTTTGGGGCAGCTTTAAGGCTGTGTCCTGTCACTGTTCCCTGGGGAAAGAGCCCAACTCCACCTGGCTTCACTGTCCTGTCAGGGAGTTGTAGAGGGTGATGAGATCTCCTCTGAGTCTCATCCAGGATAAACATCCCCAACTCCCTCAGCTACTCCTCACAGAACTTATGTTCCAGATCCCTCACCAGCCTTGTAGCCCTTCTCTGGACACTCTCCAGCTCCTCCATGTCCTTCCTAAATTGGGCCCCAGAAGTGGACACAGCGCTTGAGATGCTGCCCAGCCACTGCTGAGCACAGGGCAAGAATCACTGCTCTGGGCCTGCTGGTTGCACTGTTCCTGGTCCACAGGGGTCTGAGGGGTTGGATGAGAGAAATGGTGAGGAGGGGATGGGGATGGGGACAAAGTGTGATTGATTGACCATCATGAATCTATTCAGACTGCATTACAAGGTGCTGGGGGTCAATATAAGTTGGACAGTTCTGATATCCATCTATAAACAGGAAAAGAACCAGAAGAAATCACTTCTCTCAGCATTGTTACCAATATAGTATATTCACTTGGAATACACTTCTGAAATCTATCCAATTAACCACCAAAGATTTGAAAACTTAAGTTATCCCCAGGAGCTTTTCTTATGGGTGTTTTTAACAAATGTTTATGAGCCTTTGTCACTGAATTCTGGAACTGAAGATCTCAAGAAAGAAGAGGCCTCTGGAGTAGTAAAATTCATCAGCATCCTCCTAGTGGCTGAGGATCCATCCTCATCAGAGCAGGAATGATGGAACAGAAATAGGAACAGATAATGCACTGATCACCCACTGACTGATCACACCCGCTGACCTTACCCACTGACCACATCCCACTCACCACCCAAATGACCATACCTCCAATGATCACACTCACTGACCATAACCACTACACACACTCACTGACCACACCCATATCCTAGAAACCAGTGCCAACACCCCACTGACCACACCCACTGACCACCCCAATGACAAATCCCATTGACCACACCCCGCTGACCAACCCAAAAACAACCACTCCGAAAATACTGAGCACATGCAGTCCTGATTATTTCTGCTCTCTCCTCTAAGTTATTTGAAATCCCCCTTTCTCCAATAGCTCAAACAGCTGGCTGCTTCCTTCTCCTATTTGACCAGGCAGACATTCCATAAATACATCCTTGTATCTCAAATACCGAAAGATAAACTACAAGGGAGCCTTATAGTTCATTTTACCAAGCTGGCACCATTCCCAGTCTTCTTCAAAAATATCTAAATTCTCTGGTTTTAAACCTTAACCACAGACTGGACTCACTATCTCAAACTGATCATGTGCTGCATCCCAATTATAGGATCTCAGGAGTTCCAGGGCACACCTGGGGCACATAGGTCTCCTTTTATTAGATATACAATACCATCTCTTCTTGCACCCTCTACAGAGTAGAAGGACCTAACTTGGTTGTCACCCTGGTCTGCAATGAAAAATCGTCCGCCCACACAAAAAGCAAGGAGTTACCCTTATTAGTCCCCACCATTGTGGGTTTCTGAAATTATTCTCTACTGGTGGTAATTCTCAGTCAAAAGCCAAATAATTACTTGTTCAAAGATAGCCCTTTCAGAAACTGTCTAGGAAAGACCCAAGCGATGAGCACCCATCAATTATTGATGATTAAGATAACCAGAGCCATCAGGAAAGCTACATCTGAATGCCGGCTTCCCATCAACCGAGATCTGCATTCACCAAATTCATTGTTTCCCAGACATGGTTTTGTCCAGCCCAATGCAGAGAAAGACTACATGAATATGTGCAACAACAAAAAGAAAGACCTCTGCTCCAGGCTATGAAAAACTGTATAAAAACTGGATTGACCAAGGCAGCTTTGTGAGCACTGGAGGATCCGATGCGATAGAGGTTGGATCAGAGTGTGCTCACCCGGCGCCGATCCCGGACTCAGCGCTGTCCCTTTTTGATTGTGGGTAAGGAGGACCGTATTTCAGTCGCAAAATAAATTATCGCTTTTTCTAATTATATTTAATACGGCTTAATCTCGTTTATAACACCCTCATCTACAGCCTGAGGAACCAGGAGCTTGAGGATGCCCTGAGGAATATGACCACTATGTGTTTCCAGAAACAATCAAGTGCCTGTTTGTTTCTGCATAGCATTCAGAATGGAACTGATTACAGACTGCCCAGACTGCTTAGTTTCATGTCTTTCTATTTGGTGTGTTCTACTTTCCCTTTTTTTTTTTTTTTTTTTTTTAACTTTTCATGGTATTTTCCATAAAGGGATGCCTTTAGTCACAGTATTGCTACATCAGTATCTACAGTGCTTGTGTTCAACACAGATGTAAGGAGCCATGATCATTGTGTACTGAGGTAAAATAAAGTGTCCTGCTCTGCCCTGTGTGACCCAGGTGCTTTCCCAGCCCTTCTCTGTCTCTGCAAGGGCAGTGCCTGTGGGCAGAGGTGTAGGAACTCCCAGCACAGCAGCACAACCAGGGAAAATGGTCCTGGCTCTTCCCACATCTGCTCTTCCCAACTCGACCCTCTCCTTGCCAGCCCTTCTGCAGCCCAATTTCACCTGGGCCACAGCTTCCACCAAGGATGTTCCACAAATCCACCCCAGAGCCTCACACGGGGACAAGGGGCCAGGGCTGTGTGATCAGGAAATCAAGCACGGGGATCATCCAGGTCACTGGGGCCTGGTTTGGGTTCCCCAGGGCAGCAAAGATGTCTGGCAGCTGGAGCAGGGTGAGGGAAGGGCCTCCAGGATGGGGATGAAGCCCTTTGGCTGTGAGGAGATGCTGAGGGAGCTGGGCTTGTCCAGCCTGGAGCAGGGAAGGCTGAGGGGCTCCTCATCCCAGCAAGAACTGGAAGAGTTTAAATGAGTCAGGCTAGTTTTAGCATTTCCTCAACACCAAAAGCAGCATGGCTACCTTTCTCCATCCACCACTGAAAGCTTTGCAAAAAGGGCATTTTTCAAGCCGTTTTCACTGCACTCCAGGCAGAGCATCCTGATACAACACCTTGATTGTATTTACATCAATCATAGCATCATCTTTCTGATGCAAAAGTCAAAGGATTTATAGCTCAGATGAGGAAGAGAAGCTATACATATAATGATCAGAGTAGAAGCAATGTAGAAAGTTAATAATCAGTGGCTGAACAAGTAGAGATAAGAAAATAAATCACTTGCTTGGCTTTGTTGTGTCAAGTTGGGCAGTTGGAATACTGTTGAAGTGAAGAAACCATAACTGCACCTGGGCCCTGCAACCAGCCGGAACCAGGTTGGGAACTTGAACTACGGTCAAAGGGCCCGAGAACCTAGGAACAAGACCAAGGTGAAAAGCTGAAGGCAAGGAAGGCTCCCTGACTTCATCATTAGAAGACCGCTGACCCATTTCGAACACCCACTGGCCCATTTGAAGGAAAGAACTGTGCAAGGAATGTGCAAAAGCACTTTGAGCTAATTTGAATAGAATGTGAGGGTATGGGGTGTTAGGTAATTCATATCCATAGGCATATTGGGTAACTAAATGAATAGGTAAGATTTTGATGGAAAAAATAAGGCAAGAGCCCTGGGTATTTTGCACATCCTTGTAGGAGATTTCTTCTGGGCTTGCCCAGCATTGTAATAAATATACTACTTTCTAACTTAAAATGGCTGGAGAGTCCTCTTTTCTCTATCAATTGGTGAGTTTGCCATGAGAAACTCTGGCTGCAAGAGCAACCGGGGCTATGGATGTCTCTGGGACCTTCCTGGAGGGACCTCCGGTCCCCAGCTGCTCATCATGGGGACAGACAAGACATGTTGCTGGACTGCAGACAAAATTGTATGTTTAAAATGATGTGTATGCCTGTCAGGCCTACACATGGCTAAAAGGCAGCTGACAAGACGCAAAAGACATTTTATTCTCAGCACAAGCCTGGGCAGTGTTGTTTGCAATTATCGGGAGGGTGCAGTGGCCACAGAAAGGGTTTGTTCTGTTGGGGAGATCCACCAGCAGTTCTTTGGGTGAACTGGGCAAATCCTTGTTTATTGCTGCTATTTTAATAATTATTTTGATTGGGTCCTGCCTCTGTGAATGACTATTTGTGTGATTGGTGAGATGTACTTGGGAAGAAGCGAGCGGGAGCTTGGATCTGTGTTTTAGTTTTGGGCAACTGAAACGGCTGGAGAAGGACAAAGTCATTGGGTGATCGTTTAAAATTGCTGTATACTGTGTGCTGTGTTGACAAGAGGTGTATGCTTTCTCCCTTAATAAAGAGATACCCTTCCCTGCAGTGATTTTGACTTTTGGATTCGGGTTGTGTGTGGGGAATGCGCATTTAAGGGGGACAGCTATCCCTGTAACACTCGGTGTTCGGGCTTAACCGGTCCCCTGCTGCCACTGGTCATTGTATTTTAGAGAAATATATGCACTTTGTGACAAAAGTTACAATTGCAGCAAACTGGTAATTTTCCCCTGTGTTTTCTGTGTTGTTAACAGGATGGAATATATCGAACTTCAGCAGGGAGATTGGTAGCTTTGGACTGGGAAGAGTCTGCACAAGAGGGTCTGGACACTCAAGAGAGAAGAGGAACAGCTTGATTTTGTGGGTGTCATGAGGCTTTTGAAGCTTCTAGAAGTTGGCACTCTGCATGGTTACTGTTACACGGCAAGATTTGTGAAAAACGTTGTTATTGTTCCTCTGAGAGATGACAAGGTCTATGCCCTCAGTGTAAATCGAGACATCCTAACCAAGCTGATTTTGAACCTAAGATCCTAAAGTTTGTGTGTGGCAAATCACATTCAATACCTGCAACTCAGGTATGTGTGTGGGAGAAAGATTGGGAAAGGACTGTGAGGCTATGTGGAGAGAGATTTGGTAGGAAACAGGATAAGACAAGAAGGAGGAGGTAATGAGTACAAGACAAAGCAAGGAGATTTCTAAGGCTAGTCCTTTAGCCTGTATTTTGACACACTGGACAGAGTTAGTAGGGTATGGGGGCACTGTAAAATAGCAAAGTATGATCAACTTTCACAGACATATCCCTCAGTAGAGTCCATTAAAACTTGAGGAAAATTTGGTGTTTCAATTTAACTTTGAACTCTTGAGAAGTTTCTTTAACACACTGTGGGACTTAATCTGATGTAAACAGCACTAAATCCCTGTGAGGGTCATTAAAATCCTTGTCCTGTGTCTGTGCTGCTGAGCTGGGCTGGTCTCCTGCCACAGAGGCAGCTCCCAGGCACAACCAAGAAGAGCTTCAAAAAGACATTTCTGGTGAACAGCAGCTCCTCTCCCAGCCCAGCAGGGCTGAGGGCACTGCCTGCAGGCACTGAGGGGACAGGAGCCAGGCACAGACAGGCTAAAGGCAATCAGGAGTGGGAAGACATTGAGCTGAGACTTCACTTGGGGAAACATCCACACAGCCCTGGACAGGGTGAGTCTGTGGCTGCAGGGCAATGTCCCCTGTGCTCCTGGAGGGATCTCCTGGAGCCAGCACAGGGGGATGTGTCAGGAGGACTCTCTCAGCTTTTCTGAGGCACAGGAGGAAGAGGAGGATGTGCTGCAGAGAAGGCTGCCCTGGGCACTGTCAGAGGCACAGGGCAGGATGGCTCCTGCTGCCAGGGACGGCTGCAGGGGCTGAAGCTGGGGCTGCTGCCAGGGCTGCCCAGGGCTGTCCTGCAGAGCAGCTCCTGCAGCCCTCAGGGCTCTTGGACAGCCCAGGGGGTGTGCCACCTGACAGGGACGGCTCTCAGCCTGCCTGGCAGCTCCCCATGCACTGTGGGGAGAAGTTGGAGGTGGAAGGAGTGACCCCCATCAGTGCAGATTCCTCCTGCTGTGCAGATGGTGTTGCATGGCCAGGGCTGCTCTCAGCTTTCTCCTCAACGCAAAGGAAAGGGGCTGTCAGGTGTGTGTGTGTCACTGAGACTCCTGCACTGTCCCACTGGGCATCAGCAGATCTGCCTCAGATCTCCCTCACAAAGTGCCTCCTCACCCTTCTCTGCCTACAGACAGCAGCAGCAGCACCTTGGCTTGCAGTTTGTCTGAGCTGCCCTTAAGGCTCTGCTGTCTGGGAGATGCCCCTGGGCAGTGCCCTGTGCTAGAAGGGGTGTGCAGGGCAGAGCTGAGCCCCCAGGAGTGGGCTGTGCTCTGGGAGCACTGGCAGGGACAAGCTTTGGTTGCAGAGCAATAGCTCCCAGTAGGCACAACACCAGGCAGTAGAGAGCCACACCAGCCCTGAATATCCCTGCCTCTCTATCTGCAGAGGAAAAACGGTGGGGGTTTAGAGAGATTAATTTTGAAACTGGAGTCTGAAAAACTTTTTTAAAGAGAATTTCATGTGTGAGAACCCTGTAAAAGCAGGAGGTAATGAGCAAAGGGCAGATTTGTAGGACCAGCAGGTCTGACTGCACTGGGGCACAGGAAGGCCTTTTATTCCAAAGGGATCATAAAAGCTCTGGATGAGAGCAATGCTGAATTTGAGCCAGCAATTCAGCAGGAAAAACATAAACTCAAAAATAAAAAACTTTTACAAATCACAACCAAATTATGAGAAGATAATTTGAAAGGATTCTAAATATTATTTTATAGGATTGGCTCAAAGAATTTGTTCCCACCTTGTCAAAGTCTTCTTTCAACAGCTCCGAATGCCCAGAGTGGAGCCATGTCCAACAGTAGCTCCATCAGCCACTTCCTCCTGCTGCCATTGGCAGACACGAGGCAGCTGCAGCTCCTGCACTTCTGCCTCTTCCTGGGCATCTCCCTGGCTGCCCTCCTGGCCAACGGCCTCATCATCAGCGCCGTAGCCTGCGACCACCACCTGCACACCCCCATGTTCTTCTTCCTGCTCAACCTGGCCCTCACTGACCTGGGCTCCATCTGCACCACTGTGCCCAAAGGCATGCACAATTCCCTCTGGGGCACCACGAACATCTCCTATAAGGGATGTGCTGCACAGCTCTTTTTTTTTCTGTTTTTCATTTCAGCAGAGTTTTATCTCCTGACCATCATGTACTACGACCGCTACGTGTCCATCTGCAAACCCCTGCACTACAGGACCCTCCTGGGCAGCAGAGCTTGTGCCCATATGGCAGCAGCTGCCTGGGCCAGTGGCTTTCTCAATGCTCTGCTGCACACAGCCAATACATTTTCCCTGCCCCTGCGCCATGGCAATGCTCTTGGCCAGTTCTTCTGTGAAATCCCACAGATCCTCAAGCTTTCCTGCTCACAGACCAACTCCCTCAGGGAACTTGGTCTCATTGCAGTTAGTGCTTGTTTAGCATTTGGCTGTTTTGTGTTCATTGTTTTCTCCTATGTGCAGATCTTCAGGGCTGTGCTGAGGATCCCCTCTGAGCAGGGACAGCACAAAGCCTTTTCCACCTGCCTCCCTCACCTGGCTGTGGTCTTCATATTTCTCAGCACTGCAATGTTTGCTTACCTGAAGCCTCTTTCCATCTCCTCCCGATCCATGGATCTGGCCCTGTCTGTTCTGTATTCAGTGGTTCCTCCAGCCCTGAACCCCCTCATCTACAGCCTGAGGAACCAGAAGCTGAAGTCTGCAGTGTGGTCACTTATGTCTGGAAAAGTTCAGAAACATTAAACTGCTTGCCAATTTCTGCAAATCACTTGCAATAGGAGTCATCTTTGATATTTCTTGTTGATTTTGTTGTGGTTTTTTTCTCCTTTGTTTTTGTTTTAAATATTGTCCACATATAAACGTCATTATTTCTACCCCTTCTCATTTTTTTTCTCTCCAGCTTTGCTGTAGCCACAGACTGTGGCAAGAGCCCTTTGCAGCCCTCTCCCTCACGTGTTCGTGGTGAATCTTTTCACAAGCACTGTCTGAAGCCCCCCTCCATCTCCTCCCCATCCCTGGATGTGGCCCTGTCAGTTCTGTAATTGGTAGTGTCTCCAGCCCTGATACAGCCTGAGGAACTAGGAGCTCAAGGATGCCCTGGGAGAGCTATGACTGGATACTTTTCTGAAGGTAAGATCTTTCTATTTTCTTCTGCAGCGCGTTCAATGTAACACATTAAATTCCAAGCCTGCCTTCTAAAGCTTTTAATAGTGCTAGAAGTAGGGGGACAGGCTTTTCTACTTTTTTTTTTTGTGATTATTTTCACCCTAAATATTTTGTCATCTTCCCTTAATGAGTTCACCCTTTAACTTGACTCACAAACTATGTACATTTGGAATCATGCTCGCTGTGTCTTTAAATAAATTAAATGTTCATGCAGAGATTTATTTGTCAAATATCCTCCCTCTGTTAACTCTCATTCTACTTGTCCAGCTTCTCAATGTTTTCTTGCAACATTGAAAACCAATGAGCCCACAATGCTGAGAGTGAAGCAATGTCCAACAGCAGCTCCATCAGCCACTTCCTCCTGCTGTCACTGGCAGACACGCAGCAGCTGCAGCTCCTGCACTTCTGCCTCTTCCTGGGCATCTCCCTGGCTGCCCTCCTGGCCAACGGCCTCATCATCAGCGCCGTAGCCTGTGGCCACCACCTGCACACCCCCATGTTCTTCTTCCTGCTCAACCTGGCCCTCACTGACCTGGGCTGCATCTGCACCACTGTCCCCAAAGCCATGCACAATTCCCTCTGGGACACCAGGAACATCTCCTACTCTGGATGTGTTGCTCAGGTATTTCTGTTTATGTTCTTCATTTCAGCAGAGTACTATCTCCTGACCATCATGTGCTACGACCGCTACGTGTCCATCTGCAAACCCCTGCACTACGGGACCCTCCTGGGCAGCAGAGCTTGTGCCCATATGGCAGCAGCTGCCTGGGCCAGTGCCTTTCTCAATGCTCTCATGCACACGGCCAATACGTTTTCCCTGCCCCTGTGCCATGGTAATGCTCTTGGCCAGTTCTTCTGTGAAATCCCACAGATCCTCAAGCTCTCCTGCTCTAAATCCTATTACAGGGAACTTGGGCTTCTTGCTGTTAGTGTCTGTTTAGCATTTGGCTGTTTTGTGTTCATTGTTTTGTCCTATGTGCAGATCTTCAGGGCTTTGCTGAGGATCCCCTCTGAGCAGGGACAGCACAAAGCCTTTTCCACCTCCCTCCCTCACCTGGCTGTGGTCTCTCTGTTCCTCAACACTGGCACATTTACCAACCTGAAGCCCACCTCTGTCTCCTTCCCATCCCTGGATCTGTCCCTGTCAGTTCTGTACTCGATGGTGCCTCCAGCCCTAAACCCCCTCATCTACAGCTTGAGGAACCAGGAGCTCCAAGCTGCAGTGTGGACACTGATGACTGGCTGCTTTCTGGAATATTAAACTGTTGGGCAGTCTTGAAAATTACTTGTAATAAAAGTCATATGTGATAGTTCTCATTGGTTAAATTTTGGAGAATCTTTTTCTTTGTTTTTCTTCTTTAATATTGTCCACAAAGAAAAAACTTTACTTGTGCCATCTCTCATTTTATTTGTCTCCATCTTTGCTGTGGCAGAAGGCTGTCTTAATGAGGGTTTATTCTCCTGGCTGGCTTTAAATGAATTAAGATCTCCCAAGAAAATTTTCTCCAGAGATGCCCCTTTGTTCCCTTCTCTGGAGCTGCAGCAGCAATGTCTGTGTGCAGAGCTGGGCCAGATCAGTGCTGGCACAGCAGCTGTGCCCAGCAGCAGCAGCAGCACTTGGTGTTGCCAGTGCTGCTCCCGTGCCACTGCCCTACTGCCCTCCTGCCCTCGTGTTGCTGCAGGGCCTGAGTGCTCTCTGGGCCAGGCACAGCCCTGGGGGTGGCAGTGCCGGGGCTGCAGCATGGACAGGCCATGGGCACTGCTGGGGCAGCACTGACGCCTCAGGGCAGGGCCTGGGGGTTCCAGGTTCCTTGGCCAGGCACTCTCCACAACACTTGGCCAGGCCAGTGCTGAGCAGAGAAAAACCCTGTGAGCAGCCCCAGGCTGGCCATGGGCAGGCTGGGGGCAAACAGCATGTCTGGTGCTCTGCAAGGACCCAGCAAGGTGGAGAGCCTGGCAAGGAGCAGCAGAGCAGGGGCTGATCCATCCCCACTGCACTGGACAGCCCAGGGCAGCGTCCCAGAGCGTCCTCATGCACCTGCCAACAACATCCCCCCTCTGCAACCCTGGCTTCTCCCCCAGCTCACACAGGTGCTGCATCCTTGCAGGCACAGACATGGCAGAACTGGCTCAGGAGCCCCTGTTTGCACTGCACAGAGCAGGCGTCAGCACTCCCATGGTGCTGCTGTGGGGAGATGGAGCTGAGTGAGCACAAATGCCATCAGTCCCTGGGGCCAGCAAGGGCTGGGGGATAGTAGGGGAACCACTCAGGTTTGTCATGGCCTCTGCAGTCAGGCAGAAAATTTGTTCCCATGAGCTGTGAGTTTCTTGTTCTACTGCAGATGTTGTTGCTCAGAGCCATGGCTGCCTGGCAGCCACCCCCAAACTGCCCTGAGAATTTCAATTACTTCACATTCTTCTCTTAATACCCCCGTTCCAGATTTCTTCTTACTGCCCACATCTATTCCCTCATGGAAAAAAGCCCATCCCTCTCTACCCTTTCCACTCTGGCCCCATGCCCCATTTCAGTTCCCAAATTGGCACCATGGGAACATCCCTTGGCCTGCAGGAACATCCTACGAGTGCTTCAGGAATTGTGTGCAGGGTCCTGCAGTGTCTCGTGCTGCTCCCTTGCCAGAGGCACCACAGGCCAGGGGGGCACATCTGGGCTCCTGTGTCTGGGTGTGGGCTCCCTGTTCTGGCAGTGAGGAGGGGCTGGAGAGGCTCTGAAAAACTGACAGGATGGGCTTTGGGGCCTGTGTGGAGAAGCTGAGGGACCTGGGCTGCTGGACCTTGTGAAGAGGAGGCCCAGGGCTCATCCTGCAACTGCTCCAGGGGTGGTTTCAGAGAATCACAGAATAAGGCAGGCTGGAAAAGATCTTGGCGATCATCAAGTCCAACCTCTGCTCTGACACCTTCTGACACCTTCTCTTCCTGAGCTTCCTCTTCTCCGGGATAAACAACCCCAGCCCCTCAGCCAACTCCTCACAGCATTTGTGTTCCAGACCCCTCACCAGCCTTTTTTGCCCTTTTCTGGGCACTCTCCAGCCCTCTATGTCCTTCCTAAATTGGGGGGCTCAGAAGTGGACACGGCACTCGAGGTGCTGCTTGAGCAGTGCTGAGCACAGGTGAATAATCACTGCCCTCCTCTTGCTGGCCACACCATTCCTCATCCAGGCCAGGAGTCTTTGGCCTTCTTGGCCACCGGGCACACTGCTGGCTCATGTCCAGCCTGCTGTCCATCAGTGCCCCCAGGTCCATTTCTGCCTGGCCACTGCCCAGCCACTCTGTCCCCAGCCTGAAGTGCTGCAGGGGTCATTGAGTCCGAAGTGCAGGACCTGGGTAATGAGGTCAGGCTGACAGGCCTGCATTTCCCCAAATTCTCCTTCCAGCTCTTCTTGGGGATGGAGTCACATTTGAACCTCCAGTCTTTTAGAACCTCCCTTGTGAGCCACGTCTGATGAGAAATTATGGAGTATATGGACACCATTGAAGGCCCAGGCAAAATTTGCTAGGCCTTTTCAGGCTCGGAGCTCTTTTTCTCTTTCTCATGCTGGGAACCCTTTCCCATGCTCAGACTGTTTCTCAGCTCCGGCCTGAGCCTTTCCCAGGATGATAACATTTGGGAAAACCAGAAAGGAATTAATAATAAAGATTAGCACCTGGTTTTGACTGAGAAACAGTACCCAAGCTATGTGACAGGATTTGTTTTCTTCTGTTTTCCAATGGACGCCTGTCCTGTTCAAGACTTGCAAACCACACTATAAATATGGTTCCGACTTTCACTGAAATGCTTCTATGGCCTCATAGCTGGGAAAGTCTTTGTCATTAATATACACAACTCCTAGCGTGTACGGTGACAGGCGAGCACCTCCCAGCAGCTCCCTCATCCCCCTGGTATAAATATGAATGCTTCATAGGGACCTGTGAGCACCTGAGTGGTTTGTTAGGTCAGCAGCTCCTTCCTCTTGAATTACAGGGGTCTGTTCTGCTCCCTGCCCCATCTACCAGCTCAGCAGAACATTTGTCCTGAGGACAACTTGCTTTATTTTTGAAAATATGATAAGGAATAAGCAATAAGGAATGTAGGTTGTCCTTACCCTTACTATTGCCAATAATGTATTGAAAAAATAATTTTTGTTATCCTTCACACAGGTGGCCAGTTTAAGTCCTAATGGAGCTTTCACCTCTCTAATTTTCTTTCTGCATGTCCGAGCGACAGCCTTAAACCCTTCCTGAGTTTCCTGCCCCTCTATCCAAAGATGATGCAACCTCTTTTTTCCCTGTGTTCTTGGAAAAAGCTCCATGCGCAGCCAGGCCAGTCATTTTTTTCACTTTTGGCACACAGGCACAGGCTGCTCCTTCTCCTTCAAAATTTCTTTCTTGCAGTGTGTCCATCATTCCTGGACGCCTTTTGTTTTTAAGGATGGTATCCCTTAAAAAATTCAATACCTAATTTGGCACTCTCTGCACAAATCTACATCTCAATAAGCCAAAGTCTTCTCTCCATTATTGCAGGGTAGAACTTTTGTTGATGCCTCTACTTCTTTCACAGAATAATCAAAACTCTAATATTTCATGGTTACTGTACCCCAGGAAGCCACCGACCACCACATCTCTCACCAACCCATCTCTGTTTGTGAACAGCAGGAGACAGAGCTTTCCTTGGGAGTGTTCTTCTGTCTTGGGGGTCTCTCTAGTGTTTCCTGGTGGTCGTGGACCCCCAATGTTCCAGTCAGCCTGGCTGAGTTGGCAGGACACTGAGGCTGGTGAATTCCAGTTCCCCTTCTTACACAACAGGTATTGTGTGGTTTCCAGAGGCGAGTGGTTTTGGAGAACAAGCATTGTGTTGTTTCACGTAGGGTGGGCAATTTATCGTCTGGTAACATGAGGTCACAGAGTGAGCTATGACAACACAGAGTGGGTTTTGTGAGGTCATCAAGCAGCTACGACATCGTAGGCTGTCTCTGCATCATCACCTGGGCTGTGTGAGGTCACTAGGTTTGTCACTCAGCCCCAGCCCCCCTCACAGTTTCCCCAGACAAGTCCAATGCTGTTCATGCCCAGCAGGGTCCCCTGTCCCTCTGTATCTCCCTGCTCCACCTGGAGCCACAGCCTCCCCCAAGGATGTTCCACAAATCAACCCCAGAGCATGACATGGGGAAAAGGGGCCAGGGCTGTGTGACCAGGACATCAAGGACGTGGATTATCCAGGGGGCCTGGTTTGGATTCCCCAGAGCAGGAATGATGTCTGGCAGCTGGAGCAAGGCGAGGGAAGGGCCTCCAAGGTGGGGCTGGAGCCCTTTGGCTGTGCAGAGATGCTGAGGGAGCTGGGCTTGTCCAGCCAAGAGCAGGGAAGGCTGAGGGGCTCCTCATGCCAACCTGGCAGTGCCAGGCAGGAGCAGAGGCTGTTGGATCAAGTTCCTGTGAGCCCAGATGATTGGCATTAGTGCAGCTGTAGCTGTGCACAAGAGAGCTCTTCAGCCACTTTCTCTCTTTTCCTTCCTCTGGGCATGGAGGGAGCTTGTGACTTCAGCGTGTGACTCGTGTGTGCAAAGAGCAAATCTGGGCAGAATCGGGGCAGGGAGGGTTTGGGACATCCTGGGATCTGTGCTGGGCACAGAATGTGTTTTCTATTGGTCTGAGACTGTCTGCTGTGAAAGTGGATTTAATATCCAGCAGAGGAATGATTTTTGTTTTTTATGGAGCTGTGCCTTCCCTTGGTTTGTTTGCTTACAATAATTGAACATCCCTCTGTGTCTTGAGCAGTTCCTTCTGCAAGGAAAGCAGGTGGGAGTTGATGCCAAGGAGCTGAAAGCTTCAAGCACAGCCTGGAGTGGAGGAAGCTCAAGCTCAGATTTGCACAAGGCTGCTCTGAGTGCCAGGGCTTGGATGGGGGAAATGGTGGGGTGGGGGTTGGAACAAAGTGTGATTGATGGTCAGTCATAAAGGGTCTTGATTTCTGTATCTGTTCTGTCTACATTAGGAGGTGTTGGGGATCAACATCAACTGAGATTGCTGACACTAATCTGTAACAGGAGAAGAGTAAATAGGTAAAAAAGATCTTATCACTTCTTATTTTAAAATGAAATATGTTTTGAATGGAATGAAAGCTTAGACAAGTCCTTCCTAAAGCACAGGCTGGCAGTTGCTCTGTTTCAGGCAACCTGCAACCCAAATGACTGTTGCTCACAAGTTCCTAAAAATGCCTGATTTGATGTATTATAAATTGAATTATTTACGGAACTGACTGAAAATTAACAGATAAGAGACTTTAAATGGACTACTTACTGCACAGGATAAACAAAAGAAGTGCAGGTAGATAGAAACACAGTGCACAATAAAGTTACTGATACTACAGCACGTGATGAAATAGCACAGATTAGGAGTCAATGTAACTTACCACTAAATTGATTATCTCCCTTCAGTCTCCTGACAAAACAAGCTGTTCATGGTCAGCTGGGAATTCCACCTCCCTGGCGCCAGAGAGAACTCAGGACAGGACAGATGTTCAGCCTGGGTTATCTCAGCAATTCCTGAGAGGGGGAAGATGCCCTGAGTTATGGCCCAGCTGATGGACAGAACAGATGAGCTCTGCTGGGCCAGAGGGGAAGTCCTGCTGCAGGAACCTCATGGAACCAACGGTCCATTGTGACATTGTGATACCTCCTGGAACCAAGGAGACCATGGTGACACCAATGAACCTCGTGGAACCAAGGGTCCATTGTGACAGATCAAGGCCTCTGGGAACCAAGGACTATAAAGGTCTCAAACATTCCTTGCAGGATTCTGCCTTGGGGATGAGGAATCTCCTTGGTGGGACCTTGTGCCTGTTTGCAGTGGGGAACCATAAAATTTTGGGTTTCTTCTAAATAATTGAAACCCTCTCTTTGCCTGAGTGTTGTCAGTTCTCAAAAATCCAGTGTGGAAAGGAAAAAGTAAAAAACCTTTGAAAGCTGAAGCACCTAGAGGCATTGAGCCCCACTGAGTGTTGTTACTGCGAAAAGCTCTCAAGAGATTAATTAAAGCAGATAACTGGAGGCCATGATTGCACAAAGCTCTCAGAGACTCCAAGGCAAAAGCAAAACCCAAAGTCCTTTGAAAAACCTGCAGTCCCTGGGAGCATGAAGGAGCCCCCAGGGCCATTCCTGACCAAGGCTCCCCAGGGACTGGTCCCAGCAGATCCCTGAGGTCACTGGGTTGTGGGGGGATGCTGAGGACAGGACAAGGGGTGACAGTGCCCAGCCTTGCTGGGGCTGTGCCAGGAGGCCCCAGTGCCTCAGGACAAGGTGTCGCCTCAGAGCCCTTGATGGCACAGACCCTGCTGTGCCCCTGGGCACCAAGACTTGGCTTCTCTTTGTCCCCACCTGTCATCTCTGTCTCCAGTTCTCTGCTCTGATTGAGGCTTGGGGACACTTTCCCAGTTGTGTCCCTCACCGGGACCCATTAAAACTTTACGGGACTTTGGAGTTTGATTCTCACTTGGAGTTCTTGAGAGGTTTCCTAAGAAACCATGGCTCTGCCTTGATTTCCCTCTGGTCTGGTGTAGTTCATTAGGAATGTTTCCTATAATAGTTACGGAAAAACACTTCAAAGTGTTTCTTAAAAATATCCATTCCTATTTTAAAGGATGGATTTTATTTCTGTTCTCTTTAGGCAGAGGTGATTGCAGCATTCTGTGATTGATATTGATCCAGAGTTTCTCCTCAGGAGGTCTGGCCTGCTCAGAGAAGCTGTGCCTTGAGGTCTGAGCCCATGTGGGCAACCTTGCTCCACATTCCCCAACCCCATCCTGTCTGTCCTGACTCACCTGAGACCTGCTGTGCTTGGAGAACTGCCTCCACACCAGCAAACAGGGTTTTCTCCCTTTGTTTTACTTTTGAAGCAATCTAAAACACCTTATTTTCCCCTGTGAAAACAGACACCCTCCTGAGGTATGTGTCAGCCCAAGGTGCCACCAAGGAGGTTCAGGCGGGGGACCGGGGCCTCAGGGGTGGTGCCTGGAGTCAGCGCCATTTTTCCTTTCTTCCTCTAACTCCCAGCATGCCTTGCAGCCCCATAGAGCCCCATTGGAGCCAGGACTACAATACCCATCATGCCCTGCGCCCCACAGAACCCCGGTATCCCCCCTGTATGTCCAATAGATGTCCTCCAGAAACTCCAAGGATCCCTAAATGTCCCCTCAGCGGCCATTCGGGTACCCCCCAAAACATTCCCGAATCCTTTGAATGCTCCCAAGCCTACAGATGCCCGTTACAGCCACTTCTGGGAATTCATATCCTGCCATCCCCTTCAAGCTGAGAGCACCTCATAACACAGTCCTGTGCCTAAAACTCCTGCTGTGCTTCGTGCCCTAAGAGCCTGGTTGGAGCTCCCCAAGCTCCCCCCAAGTGCTCCCGAACTGTAAACATTCCTCCCTGAGGACTTGAAGTTGCCGTTCAGAGGCAAAAGTTTCCCCCAAGTGCCCACCCAGAGCCCGTAAACACTCCACTAGAATCACTTCCGGGACTACAGCTCCCATCATGCTTTGTGGTGCCATAGAGTGCTATTCAAGCAATGACTTCATCTCCCATCATGCCCCATGCTTCGCCGAGAGATACTGCAGCTGCACCTGGAATAACCATGATGCTCTGCGGCCCCATTAAACTGTATTGTACGTACTCCTACAACTCCCATCATGCCCTGCACCCCGGAGAACCCCCTTACAGACCCCCATGAGCCACTTCAAAGCACAGACTTTCCCTCAGGATCCCTTAGTTCATTTTTAGTGCCCACTCAATGTCCCCAAGTGTCCTCCTGTCCCTCAAAATTCTTCCCCCAGACCCAAAACTGCCCGGAATGTGCCCCAGAAATGTCTCCCTGGACCCCAAAGTGCCCACCCTGAACCTGTCTGAAAAAAAAAGATATAAAAAAGATAAAAAAATAACTCAAACAGTATGAATTATCCTAAAAAGGGAGAAATAAATAACCAATAGAGCTTAATTAATTAAGGAAATTGTATTACATAAAAGCAATGACCAATAATTTTTTGGTTGCTAATAACTTATTTTAATTACAAATATAAAAATTTGGTCTAAAAATATAGAATAGCAATATTCCAAATAAGGAAAATTAATTTTAATTTTAAAATTAAATAACATTTTTATTACAAAGAAAAATTAATCAGGTTTTTTATATTTTGGGTTGTCAGTACCAGGTGGGAGACATCATGATATGGTGATGATGGGGGTGAGGAGCAGGTTGTCCATACAGGGTCAGCCTGCAAAGGGGCTCGTTCTTCCATGTGCCCAGACCTCCTAAGGAGACGTTCTGCATCAAGGTCACTTGGAAAATGCTTCTATCACTTCGCCTCTGAACCGAAAAATTGAAAAACATTCCCTTGAGTAAAGTAATGATGCACTTTCAAATCTTCCTATTTAGGAAAACTCCAAAATGTTTCCAAGCATCTGCACAAGCTCTGGAGACTTGAAGACAAGTGAAGAAAGACAAAGAGCTGCTGGAATCTTTCTGTATTTTAATGATCCCCAAAATTGTTATGAATGGAGTCTTCAATTGTTCAGTTAAACAAACAACAAAAATAAATTTAGCAGTAATTTGCTAATAATAGCAGTAATTGTATATAAACAAACACAATCAACATATATTTGTTATGTATATTTAAATAAATACAAAATTTGGCAGTGAGTATTTTAGTGTAATTGAGGTTGGGTTCAAATAAAGCATAAGCAAAACTAACCAGGGGTACGGGGAGGGCCCTCCCTCTCATACCGTGCAAACTGAATCAAACTAAAATCTCATTTATATAGTTTACTAATACATATTAATACAGAATGTTCTGGAAATCTCCTCCTAGATCCTGTTCCTAAAATCTCCATCACTATGTAGTGTTGCTCATGTTTCAACAATGGTCGGGGGTCTCTCCTCCTTTCGGGGATCTTGTTTCTGATGAAGGCTCTGGGTCTTCCTCAGCGTTCATTGTGTGGCCTCTCAGGTGGAGCAGACGCACTGAGCTTAGAGTTATATAATTAAGCCGATGTTCCCATAACAAGCCAAGTGTCTAATGCTTGGAATCGTCCCAATTTGGTTCAACTCAAGGTCATTTATTTCTAGATGCTGTTCTTAGACCAATAGCCTTATTCTCTCCACTCCCACCAAACATCTGGAGAATGATACCTTCTGCTTTGCTTAACCTTCCTTTATTTTTATACATTGGAACAATTAAGTACAACTTTTCTATTTGCACAAAGAAACAATTTTGCTAATATAATTACAACTTAATTAGCATGAATCATATTTATAACAGGGCAGATTTGGGGCTGAGTCCAGGACCCTCAGGCACTGAGAGAAGGTTGAAGAAGCTGCTCAAGGAAGCAGAAGCAAAACTCCAAGACCCTTGGAGCATCAGTGTCCCCACTGAGAGCAGGAACTGCCAAAGGCTCCCCAGGGACTTAACCCTTTGATTTTTGCATCAGAAAGATGTTGCTATGATAAATATAAACACAATTGAGGTGTTGTATCAGGATGCCCTGCCTGGAGTGTGGTGAAAATGGCTTGAAAAATGCCCTTGAATTTTTGCTTGCAAAGCTTTAATTGGTTGATGGAGAAAGGTAAGCCATGCTGCTTTGGAATGTTCAGGAAATGCTGAAACCAGCCTGACTCATTTAAACTCTTCCTGTCCTTGCTGGGATGAGGAGCCCCTCAGCCTTCCCACCTCCAGGCTGGACAATCCCAGCACCCTCAGCCTCTCCTCATAGCCAAAGGGCTCCAGCCCCATCCTGGAGGCCCTTCCCTCACCCTCCACCAGCTGCCAGACATCTTTGCTGCCCTGGGGAACCCAAACCAGCCCCAGTGACCTGGATGATCCCCATCCTTGATGTCCTGGTCACACAGCCCTGGCCCCTTGTCCCCAGGTCAGGCTCTGGGGTGGATTCAAGGAACATCCTTGGTGGAAGCTGTGGCCCAGGTGGAATTGGGCTGCAGAAGGGCTGGCAAGGAGAGGGTGGAGTTGGGAAGAGCAGATATGGGAAGAGCCAGGACCATTTTCCCTGGTTGGGCTGCTGTGCTGGGAGTCCCTCCACCTCTGCCCACAGGCACTGCCCTTGCAGAGACAGAGAAGAGCTGGGGAAGCACCTGGGTCACACAGCGCAGAGCAGGACACTTTATTTTACCTCAATGCACAATGATCATGGCTCCTTACTGTCTATGCTGAACACAAGCACAGTAGATACTGATGTAGCAATACTGTGACTAAAGGCATCCCTTTATGGAAAATACTATGAAACGTTAAAAAAAAAAAAAAGGAAAAGTAGAGCACACCAAATAGAAAGACATGAAACTAAGCAGTCTGGGCAGTCTGTAATGAGTTCCATTCTGAATGCTATGCAGAAACAAACAGGCACTTGATTGTTTCTGGAAAACACAGAGTGGTCATATTCCTCAGAGCATCCTCAAGCTCCTGATTCCTCAGGCTGTAGATGAGAATGTTATAAACGAGATTAAGCCGAATTAAATATAATTAGAATAAGCGATAATTTATTTTGCCACTGAAATACGATCCTCCTTACCACAATCAAAAAGGGAGAGCACTGAGCCCGGGATCGGCGCCGGGTGAGCTCACTCTGATCCAACCTCTATCGCATCGGATCCCCCAGTGCTCACAAAGCTGCCTTGGTCAGTCCAGTTTTTATACAGATTTTCATAGCCTGGAGCAGAGGTCTTTCTTTTTGTTGTTGCACAGATTCATGTAGTCTTTCTCTGCATTGGGCTGGACAAAACCATGTCTGGGAAATGATGAATTTGGTGAATGCAGATCTCGGTTGATGGGAAGCCGGCATTCAGATGTAGCTTTCCTGATGGCTCTGGTTATTTTAATCATCAATAATTGATGGGTGCTCATTGCTTGGGTGTTTCCTGGACAGTTTCTGAAAGGGCTATCTTTGAACAAGTAATTATTTGGCTTTTGACTGGGAATTGCCACCAGTTGAGAATAATTTCAGAAACCCACAATGGTGGGGACTAATAGAGGTAACTCCTTGCTTTTTGTGTGGGCGGACGATTTTTCATTGTGGATCAGGGTGACAACCAATTTGGGTCCTTCTCCTCTGTAGAGGGTGCAAGAAGAGATGGTATTGTATATCTAATAAAAGGAGACCTATGTGCCCCAGGTGTGCCCTGGAACTCCTGAGATCCTATAATTCGGAAATAGCACATGATCAGTTCAAGATAGTGAGTTCAGTCTGTGGGTAAGGTTTAAAGCAGGAGAATTTGGATATTTTCGAAAAAGACTGGGAATGGTTCCAGCTTGGTAAAATTAATTATAAGGCTCCCCTTGCAGTTAAACTTTCAGTATTTGAGATAAAAGGGTGTATTTATGGAATTTCTGCCTGGTCAAATAGGAGAAGGAAGCATTGAGCTATTGGAGAAGGGGGATTTCAAATAATTTAGAGGAGTGAGCAGAAAGAATCAGGACTGCGTGTGCTCAGTATTTTCGGAGGGGTTGTCGTTGGGTTGGTCAGCATGGTGTGGTCAATGGGATTTGTCATTGAGTGGTAGTGGGTGTGGTCAGTGGGGTGTTGGCATGGTTTCTAGGATATGGGTGTGGTCAGTGAGTGTGTGTAGTGGTTATGGTCAGTGGGTGTGATCATTGGATGAATGGTCATTTGGGTGGTGAGTGGGATGTGGTCAGTGGGTAAGGTCAGCGGGTCTGATCAGTCAGCAGGTGATCAGTGCGTCACCTGTTCCTATTTCTGCTCCATCATTCCTGCTCTGGTGAGGATGGATCCTCAGCCACTTGGAGGATACTGATGAATTTTACTACTCCAGAGGCCTCTTCTTTCTTGAGCTCTTCCATTCCGGAATTCAGTGACAAAGGCTCATAAACATTTGTTAAAAACACCCATAAGAAAAGCTCCTGGGGAAAACTTAAGTTTTCAAATCTTTGGTGGTTAATTGGATAGATTTCAAAAGTGTATTCCAAATGAATATACTATATTGAAAACAATGCCGAGAGAAGTAATTTCTCCTGGTTCTTTTCCTGTTTATAGATGGCTATCAGAACTGTCCAACTGATATTGACCCTCAGCACCTTCTAATGCAGTCTGAATAGATATGAAAATCAATACACTTCATGATGGTCAATCAATCACACTTTGTCCCCATCCTCATCCTCTTCTCACCATTTCCCTCATCCAACCCCTCAGACTCCTGTGGACCAGGAACAGTGCAACCAGCGGGACCAAGGCAGTGATTCTTGCCCTGTGCTCAGCAGTGGCTGGGCAGCACCTCAAGTGCTGTGTCCACTTCTGGGCCCCAATCTAGGAAGGACATTGAGGTGCGGGAGAGTGTCCAGAGAAAGGCTACAAGGCTGGTGAGGGATCTGGAACACAAGTCCTGTGAGAAGTAGCTGAGAGAGTTGGGGATGTTTATCCTACAGGATACTCAGAGGAGATCTCATCTCCCTCTACAACTCCCTGACAGGAGGGTGTAGCCAGGTGGAGTTAGGCTTTTTCCCCAGGGTACAGTGACAGGACACAGCCTTAGAGCTGCCCCAAAAAAGGTTTAGGCTGGACATAATAAATATTCTTCAGAAAGAAAGTGATTGGGCATTTGAATGGCCATCCCAGGGACGTGGATGAGTCACTGTCCCAGGAAGAGTTTCAGCATAGACTGGATGTGGCACTGAGTGCCATGGCCTGGGTGACAGGGTGATGTTAGTTAGTTGGTTAGTTAGATACAAGTTTAAGATATATCATTACAAGTTTGTGAAGTGTTATATGATTGGTTGAAAAATGCACATGGCAGCAAAGCTGTGGGAAGCAAAGCAATTTATGACTGGTGATAAAAGATGTTAGCAAAGTTCATAGAAATAATATGATTGGCTAAAAAACAAATGGAAGCCATTGTAACTACGAATGAGATGGCTTCAGGTATTATGGCATTCGGTGTAACATCTTGAATGTCTCACCCTTCTATGAGAGTGGCGCAATAAAGCAATAAACTGTCTTTTACAATGTCTCTGAGTTGCCCATCTTTTGTTATAATGATCTTCTGACAGGCATATTTTGGATATCAAGCCTGCCAATTAAAATGAATAGGGATTCAATGATACCAGGTCTACCCAAAAGAAATCAAAAGGATTTAGAGACACCAGGTCTACCCTGTTTAGGTCTTGGTGGATTTAGGGACACTAAGCCTATCCATTGAATTAAACAGGACTTTTGTGGAATTTTGGTGTAAAATGGGGCAATTTGGTAAAAATGTGGGAGACGTGTTGGGCACAATTCCAGGAATTTGCCTTCCAGGATCATGATGCTGATTCTGTGGAAGTCCTGGATGAATTCCTGGAAGCCAGTTCTGAATCCCTGATCCCACACCTGTGACCTGTGTTGGAGCTGTGCCTCCAGATAAGCCCAAAAATCTCCATTTTGAGTCCAAATTCTGGAAATTCTAAAGCCAAAATCGAGATTTTTTGCAACAAAATTTTGGGGTACTGGGTTTAGCTATTGAAGTCAATGGGAATTTAGGTACACCAGGTCCACCCAGTCAAAGCAATGAGGATTTTTGGGACACCAGTTTTGGGGGTGCCTAGGGGTTTTGGGTGACCCAGTGATCCAAGAGGTACCCAGGTGTATCCAGGTGATTTTTGGGGATCTCCAGGTGATGTTTGGAGCACCCAAGTGTCCCGACTCTCCTGGATGGGCTGGGAAAAGATAATGGCCACTGTTGCATCCTTTCAGTCAACGTGGACACAGATAACCCTCCATGCTGGGGGTGCTGTCGGGGGGCACTTGAACATTCAGGGTTACCCCAAAACTCCAGGTGAGGGTCCCAGAGGTGGGAGGGAGCCCTGAGTTACCTCAGGAGATGATGCAGCGCAGGTACACCCAGGTGCTTTGGTCTGTGTGGTCGGTGCAGGTGTCATTCTGCACCGGCTCCAGCTCTGAGGTGGGCAAAGAGGGCACCCTGAAATCTCAGGGGAGCAGCGGGGTCACCCAAATTGGTGCACAGAAAAACTTTATAACCCACAAAGTAAGTTATAGGTATGTATTTTATTCATCACTGAGGTGCATGGGGGACAGCTCCTCCAAAAACATGCACACCTTCGGTGACCTGCACCTCTCTTTTTATTCTCTACAAACTAGGATTGCACAGTGCACCTAATACATATTCATTTCCTAATCCACCCTGTCCCTGCTTCGTATTAAAATTACCTCCATGTCACTTTGTGACTTCACATTCCTCCTTGTTGTTTGTTCTAGTGGCTGTCTGGGATGAAGTAAGCAGTCTTCCTCTCAGTTTGAACTTTTAACCTCACCTTCATTGCATCTTAGTCTTAGGTTCCTTTCCAGACTTTGATACCAGTTTTTGCTAGCTCAAGGGTCTAAGGAATCCCTGTTATCTGGAATGGGTCTCACTCTTCCATCCTGCTTGCACATTCTTGGCCCTCTATCTTATCTTGAAGCCTTGCTCTGTCCTCCTGTTCTTGCAAAGACAGTGAATGTTAAGCACTCAGAGAATATTGCCAGTCCCCTTCTAGTTAAAGCATCCTCCTGTATTTTTACCCTTAACTCATTAATTTTAATTTTAATTTTCCCCCTGTTTCAGTTTCACAATGGCTCTTGGGTTCTATGAGCCCCAGAGCTTCATCCTTGACCCCTGGTTCCATAGGGGTCTGGAGTCACAATGGTCCCACTGAATCCATGAGGCACAAGAATGTCACAATGGTCTCTAGTTCCATGAGGTTCCATGGTGTCTCCATGGTGTCTCCATGGTGTCCTTGGATCTGCTAGTGTCCTTGTCACAACTGACCCATGGTTCCATGAGGTTCTGAGTGTCACCATGGTCACAGTCAGAGACTGGATGAGATCAATGCCCCAAACTCCTTGGGATGAGCTGTCAATCAGTCACACAGTGGGCTGGTGCTGACCCAGGCTCTGATTGCCCGAGCAATCAGAATATCCACTTGCAGGAGGCCCATAAGGGCCCAGAGGCTTAAAAAAACACGGAGCATATGCTCAGTCCAAGTCCCTGCCTGCTCTTGTGGTCTGTGTCACACCAAAGGCAATGCTCCACACTCATCCCTGGAACCCCAGCCCAGCTCCTGAGTGACCAAATGACCAAAAGTCCTACCTGGGGGAAGGACCCAGGAAGACCAAGGAGAATTTCAGGCAGACCACTAGGCAAACACACATCTTGACCCTACCTCCTCTTGGAATTTCTTTCAGAACAGTACTGGAATCCAAGAGTGTGCATCTCTGTATCTTTTTTGTCTTTCTCTCTGGTTTTCTATTTCTTCTGTTTCTGTCCTCTTCCAAAATTTGAGTAACTTGGGAAAGGGGAATTACTTGAGAGTGCCATCGGCTGCTGAGATCCTGCCTGCTTCCCCCTCCCCCCAGAGTGGCCAGACTGGCCCATGGCATAGATGGAATGCTGTACCGGATAAGTTTTTCCAAAACCCCCTGGGCCAAGGGGGAGGGGAGGCCATCAGCCTGTGGGTGCTGCCTCATAAGTTGATATGGTTCTCAAAAATAGTTATGAGGAAACTGTAAGTCGAAGAAGGGATTTTTACACAGTGATCAGATTTACATTCTCCTGAATGGTTTATTCACTGTGACACAGAGCACAGGAGGAAACTTTTCTTGTGGTAAAATCTCCATAGACTGATGAAAAGTTCTTCTCACCCAAGTAAATTGGTGAAAGGCTATTTATAGAGATGGTAAATTGACAGGTCCATTTCCGTATGTTGCCAGTGTGAAAGAAAAGAAGAGAAAGAAAAGAAATGTTGTGAATGATTTATTGAGATTTTGTTTTTCTTGTAGTTTCTAGTAATAAAGTTTTTATTTGTACCTTTAAAGTTTGAGCCAGTTTTGTCTTCCTCCTAATCCCATCTCACAGTGGAAAATGAGTAAATAATTCTAGTGGGTGCACTGGCAATTTGGCCAATGTTAAATCCACGACAAACTTAATATTGAACTCTTCTTTCTTGACATTTTCAGTTCAAGGTTTCAGTGAGAAAATCTCAAAAGTATTTGTTCAAAACACCCAAAAAAGAAAAGCCCCTGGGGATAATTTAAGTTTTCAATTCTTCTGTGATTAATTAGACACATTTCAGTAGTGTATTCAAAATGAATATGCTATATACTATATTGAAAACAATGCAGGGAGAAGTATTTTGTCCTGATTTCTTTTCGTATTTATTGATTAATACCAACAATGTCCAATTGGTATTGAACTCCTGAATCTTCTAATGAAGTCTGAATAGATATGAAAATCAAGACCCTTCATGGATGACAATAAATAACACTTTGTCCCCACCCCCTCCCTCTAATTCCCTCATTCAACACCTGGAACTACAATGGATCAGGAATGGTGTGGCCAGCAGGAACAGGACAGTGATTCTTCCCTTGTGTTCAGTACTAGTTGAGCAGCACCTCAAGTGCTGTGTCCAGTTCTGGGCCCCCACGTTAGGGAGGACATGGAGGCGCTGGAGTGTGTCCAGAGAAGAGCAACAAGGCTTGTGAGGGGTCTGGAACACAAGTCCTTTGAGGATCAGCTGAGGGAACTGGGGATGTTTATCCTGGAGGAAGCTCAGGTGAGACCTCATCACTCTCTGCAACTCCCTGACAGGAGGGTGCAACCAGGTGGAGTCAGGCTCTTTTTCCAGGGAACAGTCACAGGACAAGAGGACACAGCCTTAAGTTACACTAGGGGACAATTAGGCTGGACATTAAAAAATATTATGAAATAAAAGGGTGATTGGGCATTGGAATGGGCTTCCCAGGGAGGTGGGTGAGTCACTGTCCTTGGAAGTGTTTCAGGATAGACTGGATGTGGCACTGAGTGCCATGGTCTGGGTGACAAGTTGGTGCTGGGTCACAGGTTGGAATTGATGCTCTCCAAGGTCTTTTCCAGCCTGGGCGATTCTGTGATGATTGTGACACTGCAGGGCCCTGGGGAAGCAAGGGGCCATTGTGACACTGCAGGGCCTTGTGGAACTGACAGGACCAGAGTGACACTGTGTACGACATGGCACCACAGAGCCAAGGGGCCACTGTGACATTGTGGGACTACATGGAAGCAAGGAGTCCATGGTGACACTCTGGGTCCTCGTGGAACCACAGAGGCCACTGTGACACTGCAGGGCCTTGTGGAACCATGCAGAGCATTGTGACAGAGCAGGACCTCATGTAACGATGGGGCCATTGTGACACTGCAGGGCCCATGGAACCAAGGGGCCAGTTTTGCTCCTCAGGGACACATGGGATGAAGGAAACATGTTTGACACTGTGGTGCCCCTTGGGACCAAGGGACCATTGTGACACTGAGGAACAAGGTCAGCACTGCAGCACAGTGAGACATCATGGAACCAAGGACCATTGTGGCACTGCGGGGACCAAGGATCCAAGGGACTTTGTAACACCAAGGGGTACAATGGAACCAAAGGGACATTGTGAAATTGGCAGACCTCAAGGAATCATGGAGAGCCTTGTGATACTCTAGGGCTTCACGGAACTGTTGTGACACCATGCTGGCTGCGAGTGTTCATCTGCTTCACTGTAGGAGAGCTCTGCAGAGAGACCTGGACAGGCTGAATCCAGGGCTCAGATCCAACAAGGTGATGCTTAACAAGATCAAGTGCCAGGTCCTGCACTTCTGTCACAACAACTCCTGCAGTGCTACAGGCTGGAGACAGAGTGTCAGGACAGTGGCCAGGTAGAAAGGGAGATGGGGGCATTGATGGACAGCAGGCTGGACATTAGCCAGCAGTGTGTCCAGGTAGCCAAGAAGGCCAATAGCTGTTGGTCTGGATCAGAAATGGTGTTGCCAGCAGAATCAGGACAGTGATTGTTCCCCAGTGCTCAGCACAGGTTGGGCAGCACCCCAAGTGCTCTATCCAGTTCTGGACCCGCCAATTTAGTAAGGACATGGAGGGGCTGGAGCATGACCAGAGAAGGGCAACAAGGCTGGTGAGGGGTCTGGAACACAAGTGCTGTAAGGACTGGCTGAGGGAACTAGTGATGTTTATTTTGGAGAGGAGGAGACTCAGGAAGACAAGGTGGTTTCAGGGCACAGGTTGGACTTGATCATCTCCAAGGTCTTTTCCAGCCCGGCTTATTCTGTGATTATCTGAAACCACCCCTGCAGTAGCTGCAAGATGAGTCCTGGGCCTCCTCTTCAGAAGCTCCAGCAGCCCAGGTCCCTCAGCTTCTCCACACAGCCCCAAAGCCCATCCTGTCAGTCCTGCAGAGGCTCTTCATCCCCTCCTCACTGCCCAGAACAGGGAGCCCACACCCAGACACAGCAGCCCAGATGTTCCCCTCTGGCCTGTGTTGCCAGTGGCAAGGGAGCATCACGAGACACTGCGGGACCCTGCAGACAATTCCTGAAGCACTTGTAGGATGATCCTGCTCCCCAAGGGATGTTCCCATGGTGCCAGTTAGGGAACTGAAATGGGGAGTGGGGCCTGAGAAGAAAAGGCAAAGAGGGATGGGCTCTTTGCAGGGGAGGGGACAGTATTGGAAAAGATATAGAAATATGGATCAGGAATGAGGGAAAAATAGCAAAGGTGAAAAAGGAAAACAAATGCTGATAGCAGTTTAGGGGTGGCTGCCAGGCAGCTGTGGCTCTGAGCAACAATATTTGCCGTGGGACAGGAAACTCACAGCTGATGGGAACAAACTTTCTGGCTGACTTCAGAGGTCACAACAAACCTGAGTGGCTTCCCTAGTGTCACCCAGCCCTTGCTGGCCCCAGGGACTGATGGCATTTGTGCTCACTCAGCTCCATCTCCCCACAGCAGCACCATGGGGGTGCTGACGCCTGCTCTGTGCAGTGCAAACAGGTGCCCCTGAGCCAGTGCTGCCATGTCTGTGCCTGCAAGGATGTGGCACCTGTGTGAGCTGGGGGAGAGGCCAGGGCTGCAGAGGGGGGATGTTGTTGGCAGGTGCATGACGACGCTCTGGGATGCTGCCCTTGGCTGTCCAGCACAGTGGGGATGGATCAGCCCCTGCTCTGCTGCTCCTTACCAGGGTCTCCCCCTTGCAGGGACCTTGCAGAGCACCAGCCATGCTGTTTGACCCCAGCCTGCCCATGACCAGCTTGGGGCTGCCCATGGGGGTTTTCTCTGCTCACCATTGGCTTTGCCAAGTGTTCTGGAGAGAGCCTGGACAAGGAGCCTGTAGCCCCCAAGCCCTGCCCTGAGGCATCAGTGCTGCCCCAGCTGTCCCTATGGCCTGTCCCTGCTGCAGCCCCCGCACTGCCACCCCCAGGGCTGTGCCCGGCCCCGAGAGCACTCAGGCCCTGCAGCAACATGAGGGGCAGGAGGGCAGTGGGGCAGTGGCACAGGAGCAGCACTGGCAACACCAAGAGCTGCTGCTGCTGTGCACAGCTGTTGTGCTAGCACTGATCTGCCCCAGCTCTGCACACAGACATTGCTGCTGCAGCTCCAGAGAAGGGAACAAAAGGGGCATCTCTGGAGAAAACTTGGCTGGGAGAGAAATCCTTCAGTGTGTTTAAAGCCACGAAGGCTGCAACCCTTTATTGATACATTTTGTAGCCACAGGAAAGATGGAGAAACATAACGAGCAATGGAACACAGGGTAGCTTTTTTAATGGGCAATATGATAAAACTAAAAGGCAAAATAACCCCACAACCAAACCAAGATGAATTATCAAAGATGGCTGCTGTTGTGTGATTTTCAGAAACTAGACAGCATTTTAATGTTCCTGAAAGCAGCCAGTCATCAGTGTCCAAACTGCAGCCTTGAGCTCCTGGTTCCTCAGGCTGTAGATGAGGGGGTTCAGGGCTGGAGGCACCACTGAGTACAAAATTGACAGTACCACATCCAGAGATGGGGAGGAGATGGAGAGGGGCTTCAAGTTGGCAAATGTGCCAGTGCTGAGGAACAGGGAGACCACGGCCAGGTGAGGGAGGCAGATGGAAAAGGCTTTGTGCCGTCCCTGCTCAGAGGGGATCCTCAGCACAGCCCTGAAGATCTGCACATAGGAGAAAACAATGAACACAAAACAACCAAATGATAAAAATGCATTAAGAGCAATGAGCCCAAGTTCCCTGAGGTAGGAATTAGAGCAGGTGAGCTTGAGGATCTGTGGGACCTCACAGAAGAATTGGCCCAGGGCATTGTCTAGGCAGAGGGCCAGGGAAAATGTATTGACCGTGTGCAGCAGAGCATTGAGAAAGCCACTGGCCCAGGCAGCAGCTGCCATGTGGGCACAAGCTCTGCTGCCCAGGAGGGTCCCGTAGTGCAGGGGTTTGCAGATGGACACGTAGCGGTCATAGCACATGATGGTCAGGATATAGTACTCTGTTGAAAGGAAAAAGGCAAAGAAAAACATCTGTGCAGCACATCCTGCATAGGAGATGTTCCTGGTGTCCCAGAGGGAATTGTGCATGGCTTTGGGGACAGTGGTGCAGATGCAGCCCAGGTCAGTGAGGGCCAGGTTGAGCAGGAAGAAGAACATGGGGGTGTGCAGGTGGTGGCTGCAGGCTACGGCGCTGATGATGAGGCCGTTGGCCAGGAGGGCAGCCAGGGAGATGCCCAGGAAGAGGCAGAAGTGCAGGAGCTGCAGCTGCCTCGTGTTTGCCAGTGCCAGCAGGAGGAAGTGGCTGATGGAGCTGCTGTTGGACATTGCTCCACTCTGGGCATTCTGAGCTGTTGATAGAAGACTTTGACAAGGTGGGAATGAATTGTTTGACTCAATCCTATGAAATATTCTTTAGAATCCTTTCAAAGCATCTTCTCATACTTTGGTAGTAATTTGTAAAATTTTTTTGGTATTTTGAGATTATGGTTTTGCTGCTGAGTTGCTGGCTCAAATTCAGTATTGCTCACAGCCAGAGCTTTTAGGGTCCCTTTGGGATAAAAGGTCTCTTTGTGCCTTTGTGCAGTCAGACCTGCTGGTCCTACATATCTGCCCTTTGCTCATAACCTCCAGCTTTTACAGGGTTCTAACACATAAAATTTTCTTTAAAAAACCTTTTTCAGATTCCAGTTTCAAAATGAATCTCTCTAAACCCCCACCTTTTTTTCCTCTGCAGATGGACGGGGAGGGATATTCAGGGCTGGTGTGGCTCTCTACTGCCTGGTGTTGTGCCTACTGGGAGCTATTTCTCTGCAACCAAAGCTTGTCCCTGCCAGTGCTCTCAGAGCCCAGCCCACCCCTGAAAGATCAGCACTGCCCTGCAGACCCCTCCCAGCACTGGGCACTGCCCAGGGACACCTCCCTGCCAGCAGGGCCTTAAGGACAGCTCAGACAAACACAAATGCTGCAAGCCAAGGTGCTGCTACTGCTGTCTGTAGGCAGAGGGTGAGGAGGCACTTTGTGAGGGAGATCTGAGGCAGATCAGCTGATCCCCAGTGGGACAGTGCAGGAGTCTCAGTGACACACACACACCTGACAGCCCCTTTGCCTTGCCTTGAGGAGAAAGCTGAGAGGAGCCCTGGCCATGCAGAACCATCTCCACAAAAGGAGGAATCTGTTCTGATGGGGGGGTCACTCCTTCCACCTCTGTCTTCTCCCAACAGTCCATGGGGAGGTACCAGGAAGGCGGCACATGCCCTGGGCTGGTCAAGAGCCCTGAGGTCTGCAGGAGCTGCTCTGCAGGACAGCCCTGGGCATCCCTGTCTGCAGCCCCAGCTTCAGCCCTTGCAGCCGTCCCTGGCAGCAGGAGCCATCCTGCCCTGTCCCTCTGATGGTGCCTAGGGCAGCCCTGCTCTGCAGCACATCCTCCTCCTCCTGTGCTTCAGAGAAACTGGGAGAGTCCTCCTAACACATTCCCCAGGCTGTGGGCTATGCTAGCTCCAGGAGTTCTCTCCAGGAGCACAGGGGACATTGCCCTGCACCCACAGACTCACCCTGTCCAGGGCTGTGTGGATGTTTCCCTGAGTGAAGTCTCAGCTCAATGCCTTCCCAGTCCTGATTGCATTAACTTGTCTGTGCCTGGCTCCTGTCCCCTCAGTGCCTGCAGGCAGTGCCCTCAGCCCTGCTGGGCTGGGAGAGGAGCTGCTCCTCAGCAGAAATGTCTTTTTGAAGCTCTTCTTGGTTGTGCCTAGGAGCTGCCTCTGTGTCAGGAGACCAGCCCAGTTCAGCAGCACAGACACAGCACAAGGATTTTAATGAACCTCACAGGGATTTGGTGCTGTTTACATCAGATTAAGTCCCTCAGTGTATTAAAGAAACTTCTCAAGACTTCAAAGTTTAATTGGAACACCAAATTTTCCTGAAGTTTTAATGGACTCTACTGAGGGCTATGTCTGTGAAAGCTGATCAAACTTTGCTATTTTTCAGTGCCCCCATACCCTACTAACTCTTTCCAGTGTGTCAAAATACAGGCTAAAGGACTGGCCTTAGAAATCTCCTTCCTTTGTCCTGTACTCATTACCTCCTCCTTCTTGTCTTATCCTGTTTCCACCCAAATCTCTCTCCACATAGCCTCACAGTCCTTTCCCAATCTTTCTCCCACACACATGCCTGAGTTGCAGGTATTGAATGTGATTTGCCACACACAAACTTTAGGATCTTAGGTTCAAAATCAGCTTGGTTAGGATGTCTCGATTTACACTGAGGGCATAGACCTTGTCATCTCTCAGAGGAACAATAACAAGGTTTTTCACAAATCTTGCACTGTAACAGCAACCATGCAGAGTGCCAACTTCTAGAAGCCCCAAAAGCCTCATGACACCCACAAAATCAAGCTGTTCCTCTTCTCTCTTGAGTGTCCAGACCCTCTTGTGCAGACTCTTCCCAGTCCAAAGCTACCAACCTCCCTGCTGAAGTTCGATATATTCCATCCAGTTAACAATACAGAAAACACAGGGGAAAATTACCAGTTTGCTGCAATTGTAACTTTTGTCACAAGGTGGCAATATTACTCTAAAATACACAATGTTTGGTGGCGGCAGGGGACCGGTTAAGCCTGAACACCGAGTGTTACAGGGAATGCCGTCCCCCTTAAACAGGAATTCCCCACACACAACCCGAATCCAAAAGTCAAAATCACTGCAGGGAAGGGTATCTCTTTATTAAGGGAGAAAGCATACACCTCTTGTCAACACAGCACACAGTATACAACAATTACAAACGATCACCCAATGACTTTGTCCTTCTCCAGCCGTTTCAGTTGCCCAAAACTAAAACACAGATCCAAGCTCCTGCTCGCTTCTTCCTAAGTACATCTCACCAGTCACGCAAACAGTCATTCACAGAGGCAGGACCCAATCAAAATAATGATTAAAATAGCAGCAATAAACAAGGATTTGCCCAGTTCACCCAAAGAACTGCTGGTGGATCTCCCCAACAGAACAAACCCTTTTGTGGCCACTGCACCCTCCCGATGATTGCAAACAAAACTGCCCAGGCTTGTGCTGAGTACAGAACGTCTTCTGCATCTTGTCAGTTGCCTTTAAGCCATGTGTAGGCCTGACAGGCATACACATCATTTTAAATGTACAATTTTGTCTGCAGTCCAGCAAGATGTCTTGTCTGTCCCCATGATGAGCAGCTGGGGACCAGAGGTCCCTCCAGGAAGGTCCCAGAGACATCCATAGCCCAGGTTGCAATTGCAACCAGAGTTTCTCATGGCAAACTCGCCAATTGATAGAGAAAAAGACTCTCCAACCAGTTTAAGTTAGAAAGTAGTATATTTATTACAATGCTGGGCAAGCACAGGAGAAATCTCCCACAAGGATGTGCAAAATACCCAGGGCTCTTGCCTTATTTTTTCCATCAAAATCTTGCCTCTTCATTTAGTTACCCAATATGCCTATAGATATGAGTTGCCTAACACCCCATACCCTCACTTTGTATTAAAATTATCTCTAAGTACTTTTGCACAGTCCTTGCCCAGTTCTTTCTTTCAAATGAGTCAGTGGGTGTTTGAAATGGGTCAGAGGTCTCCTAATGATGAAGTCAGGGAGCCTTCCTTGCCTTCAGCTTTTCACCTTGGTCTTGTTCCGAGGTTCTCAGGCCCTTTGACCGTAGTTCAAGTTCCCAACCTGGTTCTGGCTGGTTGCAGGGCTCAGGTGCAGTTATGGTTTCTTCACTTCAACAATATTCCAACTGCCCAACTTGACACAACAAAGCCAAGCAAGTGATTTATTTTCTTATCTCTACTGATTCAACCACTGATTATTAACTTTCTACATTGCTTCTACTCTGATCATTATATGTATACCTTCTATTCCTCAGCTAATCTCTTAACCCTTTGATTTTTTCATCAGAAATATGATGCTATGATAGATACAAACACAATCAAGGTGTTGTATCAGGATGCTCTGCCTGGAGTGCGGTGAAAACGTCTTGGAAAATGCCCTGTTTGCAAAGCTTTCAGTGGTGGATGGAGAAAGGTAAGCCATGCTGCTTTTGGGGTTGAGGAAATGCTGAAACCAGCCTGACTCATTTAAACTCTTCCTGTCCGTGCTGGCATGAGGAGCCCCTCAGCCTTCGCTGCTCCAGGCTGGACAAACTCATCTCCCTCAGCCTCTCCTCACAGCCAAAGGGCTCCAGCCCCATCCTGGGGGCCCTTCCCTCACCCTGCTCCAACTGCCAGACATCTTTACTGCCCTGGGGAACCCAAACCAGGCCCCAGTGACCTGGATAATCCACGTCCTTGATGTCCTAATCACTCAGACCTGTCCCTTTGTTCCCATGTCAGCCTCTGGGGTGGATTTGTGGAACATCCTTGGTGGAAGCTGTGGCCCAGGTGGAATTGGGGGAACCCAGGGGAATGGGGAACCCTGCTAGGCATGAACAGCATTGGACTTCTCTGAGTAAACTGTGAGTGGATGCTGAGGCAGAGTGACCAGCGAGAATAACAACTCAGAAAACACCAAGAAAAATTACCAGTTTGCTGCAATTGTAACTTTTGCACAAGATGGCAATCTTACTCCAAAATACACAATGATCTCCTGCAGGCAGAACTGGAGGCACTGCAGGTCAGGGACAGACACTCTGTGTCTGGAATGCTCAGCAGATGCTCAGCCCGGGCAGCTCCTGCAGCCCCCGGGCCAGTCCCGCTGCCCAGCACAGCATCAGAGTTGGCCCCAGGGTTCCTCAGGCAACTGCTGCTGCCCCAGGGACAGGCAGCCTCTTTCCAGGGCTCCTCTGCACCCCAGGGGCTCCTGCTCTGCTCCTGGCACATGCCAGCTGCCCACAGAGCCTGTGCCAGGGGAACACGTCTGTGCTGGCTGAGCAGCCACTGCTGCAGCCCCTGCCCTGCTCCCAGAGCCCGAGCTGGGGCTGCTGCTCTGCAGAGCACGGGGGCTGTGCTGCCCGGGGCCCTGGGCTGCCTCTGCTGGGCTCTGCTGCTCAGCCTGGGACACAGAGGCAGCTGATGGTGCTCCCTGCACTGACCCCCTCCCACAAAGGCTCTGATGGGGCTGTGCAGAGTCTCAGAGGTGCCTGCCTTGTTCCAGGGCTGCCAGATGCCCTTGGGGCTGCCCTGCATCCTCCTGGGGAAGGTGCCTGATGCTTAGAGCACTCAATGCCTGACTCCTTTCCCTGTGCCTGCTGTGTCCCTGGGGCTCAGAGCTCTTCTGGTCACAGCAGACATTCAGTCCTTGATCTCGGGATGACTCCACCATGGGCAGGCTTGTGCCCAGTGAGCTCCACTCCCTTCTACTCCCTGGCACACCCTGTCCCTGCAGGTCCCCTGTTCACTCCTGGAAGCCCCCAAGGCCCTGCAGACAAACATTGCCCTGCCATCAGCCCTAGGACAAGCTGCAGAGCCCCCGCAAGGTTCAGCTCAGACCATTCATCATCTGATGGGCACTGGCCACCAACAAGCCAAACCTGGCCCAGACCTGAGTCCCTTGATGGCCACACTGGGACCCTGACCTCATCCCACTAAGACCTGGGAGAACAGGGAACACAAGGAGCCTCTTCAGAGTCTGTTCTTTGTGCCTGTTCCTGAGACTGACTCTGGAGGAGAACAAAGCCTTCTTGCCCTGCCCTCAGGAGATCCCTTTGCTGGTGGAGCTGCTGTGCTGGAGCCCAGCTGTGTCCCAGCAGTGCCCATGGCCTGTTCCTTCTTGTGCTCACAGCAGGGACATGCAGCAGGACAGCGACCAAGCTGCCAGAGCACTGCGGCCTTACAACCACAGAAGGGCTGGCAAGGAGAGGGTGGATTTTGGAAGAGCAGATGTGGGGAGAGCCAGGACCATTTTCCCTGGTTGGGCTGCTGTGCTGGGAGTCCCTCCACCTCTGCTCACAGGCACTGCCCTTGCAGAGGCAGAGAAGGGCTGGGGAAGCACCTGGGTCACACAGCGCAGAGCAGGACACTTTATTTTACCTCAATGCACAATGATCATGGCTCCTTACTGTCTGTGCTGAACACAAGCACTGTAGATACTGATGTAGCAATACTGTGACTAAAGGCATCCCTTTATGGAAAATACTATGAAAAATTTAAAAAAATAAAAAATAAAAAAAAAAGGAAAAGTAGAACACACCAAATAGAAACACATGGAACTAAGCAGTCTGGGCAGCCTGTAATGAGTTCCATTCTGAATGCTATGCAGAAACAAACAGGCACTTGATTGTTTCTGGAAACACAGAGTGGTCATATTCCTCAGGGCATCCTCAAGCTCCTGATTCCTCAGGCTGTAGATGAAGGTGTTATAAACGAGATTAAGCTGAATTAAATATAATTAGAATTAGCGGTAATTTATTTTGTGACTGAAATACGGTCCTCCTTACCCACAATCAAAAAGGGACAGCGCTGAGCCCGGTGAGCACGCTCTGATCCAACCTCTATCGCATCAGATCCCCCAGTGCTCACAAAGCCGCCTTGGTCAGTCCAGTTTTTATACAGCTTTTCATAGCCTGGAGCAGAGGTCTTTCTTTTTGTTGTTGCACATATTCATGTAGTCTTTCTCTGCATTGGGCTGGACAAAACCATGTCTGGGAAATGATGAATTTGGTGAATGCAGATCTCGGTTTATGGGAAGCTGGCATTCAGATGTAGCTTTCCTGATGGCTCTGGTTATCTTAATCATCAATAATTGATGGGTGCTCATCGCTTGGGTGTTTCCTAGACAGTTTCTGAAAGGGCTATCTTCGAACAAGTAATTATTTGGCTTTTGACTAGGAATTACCACCAGTTGAGAATAATTTCAGAAACCCACAACTCTGGGGACTAATAAGGGTCACTCCTTGTTTTTTGTGTGGGTGGACAGTTATTCATTGTGGACCAGGGTGACAACCAAGTTGGGTCCTTCTCCTCTGTAGAGGGTGCAACAAGAGATGGTATTGTATATCTAATAAACGGAGACCTATGTGCCCCAGGTGTGCCCTGGAACTCCTGAGATCCTATAATTGGGAAGTAGCACATGATCAGTTCGAGATAGTGAGTCCAGTCTGTGGGTAAGGTTTAAAGCCAGAGAATTTGGATATTTTTGAAAAAGACTGGGAATGGCGCCAGCTTGGAAAAATGAATTGTAAGGCTCCCCTTGTAGTTTAACTTTCAGTATTTGAGATACAAGGGTTTATTTATGGAATTTCTGTCTGGTCAGTAGAAGAAGGAAGCAGCCAGCTGTTTGAGCTATTGGAGAAGGGGGATTTCAAATAACTTAGAGGAGAGAGCAGAAAGAATCAGGACTGCATGTGCTCAGTATTTTCGGAGGGGTTGTCATTGGGTTGGTCAGCGGGGTGTGGTCGACAATATTTGTCATTGGGGTGGTCAGTGGGTGTGGTCAGTGGGGTGTTGGCAATGGTTAGGAGGATGTTGGTGTGGTCAGTGAGTGTGTGTAGTGGTTATGGTCAGTGGGTGTGATCATTGGAGGTAAGGTCATTTGGGTGGTCAGTGAGATGTCATCAGTGGGTAAGGTCAGTGGGTGTGATCAGTCAGTGGGTGATCAGTGCATCACCTGTTCCTATTTCTGCTCCATCATTCCTGCTCTGATGAGGATGGATCCTCAGCCACTTGGTGGATGCTGATGAATTTTACTACTCCAGAGGCCTCTTCTTTCTTGAGCTCTTCAGTTCCAGAATTCAGTGACAAAGGCTCATAAACATCTGTTAAAAACACCCATAAGAAAAGCTCCTGAGGATAACGTTAAATTTTCAAATCTTTGGTGGTTAACTGGATAGATTTCAAAAGTGTATTCCAAGTGAATACACCATATTGAAAACAATGCCGAGAGAAGTGATTTCTCCTGGTTCTTTTCCTGTTTATAGATGGATATAAGAACTGTCCAATTGATATTGACCCCCAGCACCTTCTAATGCAGTCTGAATAGATATGAAAATCAAGACCCTTCATGATGGTCAATCAATTGTACTTTGGCCCCATCCCCATCTCCTCCTCACCATTTCCCTGATCCAATCCCTCAGACTCCTGTGGACCAGGAGCAGTGCAACCAGCAGGAGTAGGACAGTGATTCTTCCCCTGGGCTCAGCAGTGGCTGGGCAGCACCTCAAGTGCTGTGTGCACTTCTGGGCCCCCAATATAGGAAGGACATGGAGGAGCTGGAGAGTGTCCAGAGAAAGGCTACAAGGCTGGTGAGGGATCTGGAACACAAGTCCTGTGAGGAGCAGCTGAGAGAGTTGGGGATGTTTATCCTGCAGGATACTCAGAGGAGATCTGATCACCCTCTACAACTCCCTGACAGGAGGATACAGTCAGGTGGAGTTGGGCTCTTTCCCCAGGGAACAGTGACAGGACAAGAGGACACAGATTTAAAGCTGCCCCAAAGAAGGTTTAGGCTGGACATTAATAAATACTCTTCACAAAGAAGGTGACTGGGCATTTGAATGGGCTTCCCAGGGAGGTGGATGAGTCACTGTCCTGGGAAGAGTTTCAGCATAGACTGGATGTGGCTCTGAGTGCCATGGTCTGGGTAACAGGGTGGTGTTAGTTAGTTAGTTGGTTAGTTAGTTAGAAATTTAAGATGTATCATTACAAGTTTGTGAAGTGCTTTATCATTAGTTGAAAAATGTACATGGCAGCAAAGCCATGGGAAGAAAGCAATTAATGATTGGTGATAAAAGATGTTAGCAAAGTTCATAGAAATATGTGATTGGCTAAAAAACTAGTCTAAGGCATTGTAACTAAGAATGAGATGTCTTCCGATATTATGGCATTTGGCGTAACACTTTTAATGTCTCACCCCTCTATGAGACTGGTGCAATAAAGCAATAAACTGTCTTTTACAATGTCTCTCAATTGCTCATCTTTTGTTATAATGATGTTCTGACAGGCATATTTTGGGTATCAAGCCTGCCAATTCAAATCAATAGAGATTCCAAGATACCAGGTCTACCCAAAAGAACTCAATAGGGATTTAGAGACACCAGGTCTACCCTGTTTAAGTCTCGGTGGATTTAGGGACACCTAGTCTATCCATTGAATTCAACAGGACTTCTGTGGAACTTTGGTGCTAAAATGGGACAATTTGGGTAATTCTGGGGGAAATGTTGGGCTCAATTCCAAGAATTTCCCTTCCAGGATCATGATGCTGATTCTGTGGGAGTCCTGGATGAATTCCTGGAAGCCAATTTCGAATCCCTGATCCCACATCTGTGACCTGTGTTGGAGCTGTGCCCCCAGATAAGCCCAAAAATCTCCATTTTCAGTTCAAATTCTGTGAATTCTGAAGCCAAAATCAAGGTTTTTAGTAACAAAATTTTTGGGGCACTGGGTTTAGCCATTGAAGTCAATGGGAATTTAGGTACACCAGGTCCACCCAGTCAAAGCAATGAGGATTTTCGGGACACAAGTTTTGGGGGGCCTTAGGGGTTTTGGGTGATTCAGTTATCCAAGAGGTACCCAGGTGTATCCAGGTTATTCTTGCCACGATCCAGGATATACTGGGGGCTACCCAGGTGTATCCAGGTGATTTCTGGTGATGTTTGGAGCACCCAAGTGTCCCGACTCTCCTGGATGGGCTGGGAAAAGATAATGGCCACTGTTGCATCCTTTCAGTCAACGTGGACACAGATGACCCTCTGTGGTGGGGGGGCTGTCAGGGGGCACTCGAAAATTCAGGGTTACCCCAAAACTCCAGGCAAGGGCCCCAGAGGTGGGAGGGAGCCCTGAGTTACCTCAGGAGATGATGCAGCGCAGGTACACCCAGGTGCTTTGGTCTGTGTGGTCGGTGCAGGTGGCATTCTGCACCGGCTCCAGCTCAGAGGTGGGCAAAGAGGGCCCCCCGAAATCTCAGGGGAGCAGCGGGGTCATCCAAATTTATGCACAGAAAAACTTTATAACCCAAAAAGTAAGATATAGGCATGTATTTTTTTCATCACTGAGGTGCATGGGGGATAGCTCCTCCAAAAACATGCACACCTTCGGTGACCTGTGCCTCTCTTTTTATTCTCTACAAACTAGGATTGCACAGTTCACCTAATACATATACATTTCCTAATCTCCCCTGTCCCTGCTACATATTCAAATTAGCTCCATGGCACTTTGTGACTGCACACTGCTCCTTGTTGGTTGTTCTGGTGGCTGTCTGGGATGAAGTAAGCAGTCTTCCTCTCAGTTTGATCTTTTACCTCACCTTCTTTGCATCTTAGCCTTAGGATCCTTTCCAGACCTTAATACCAGTTTTTGCTGGCTCAGAGGTCTAAGGAATCCCTGTTATCTGGAATGGGCCTCACTCTTCCATCCGGCTTGCACATTCTTGGCTCTCTATATTATCTTCAAGTCTTGCTCTGTCCTCCTGTTCTTGCAAAACAGTGAATGTTAAGCACTCAGAGAATATTGCCAGTCCCCTTCTATTTAAAGCATCCTCCTGTATTTTTACCCTTAACTCATTAATTTTAATTTTAATTTTCCCTGTTTCAGTTTCACAATGGCTCCTTGGTTCTATGAGCCCCAGAGCTTCATCCTTGACCCCTGGTTCCATAGGGGTCTGGAGTCACAATGGTCCCACTGAATCCATGAGGCACCAGAGTGTCACAATGGTCTCTTTGATTCCATGAGGCTCCATGGTGTCTCCATGGTGTCCTTGGATCTGCTAGTGTCCTTGTCACAACTGACCCACGATTCTATAAGGTTCTGCAGTGTCACCATGGTCACAGTCAGAGACTGGATGAGATCAGTGTCCTAGACACCTCGGAATGAGCTGTCAGTCAGTCACACAGTGGGCTGGTGCTGACCCAGGCTCTGATTGTCAGAGCAATCACAATGCCACCTGGGGAAAGGCCCATGAAGGCCCAAGGGCTTAAAAAACCACGGAGCACCTTCTCAGTCCAATTCCTGCCTGCTCCTGTGGTCTGTTTCACAATGTTCCACACTCATCCCTGGAGCCCCAGCCCAGCTCCTGAGTGACCCAATGACCAAAAGTCCTACCTAGGAGAGGGACCCAGGAAGACCAAGGAGAATTTAAGGCAGACCATTAGGCAAGCGCACATCTTGATCCTACCTCCTCTTGGAATTTCTGTCTGAACAGTACTGGAATCCAAGAGTGTGCATCTCTGTATCTTTTTTGTCTTTCTCTCTGGTTTTCTATTTCTTCTGTTTCTGTCCTCTTCCAAAATTTGAGTAACTTGGGAAAGGGGAATTACTTGAGAGTGCCATCGGCTGCTGAGATCCTGCCTGCTTCCCCCTCCCCGCAGAGAGGCCAGACCGGCCCATGGCATAGCTGGAATGCTGCCCCTGATAAATTTTTCCAAAAACTCCAGGGCCAAGGGGAAGGGAAGGCCATCAGCCTGTGTGTGCTGCCTGATAAGTTGACATGGTCCTCAAAAATAATTATGGGAAAACTGTAAGTCGAAGAAGGGATTTTTTTTTTACACAGTGATCAGATTTACATTCTCCTGAAAGGCTAATTCACTGTGACACAGAGGAGAGGAGAAAACTGTTTTCTTGTGGTAAAATCTCCATAGACTTATGAAAAGTTCTCCTTACCCAAGTAAATTGGTGAAAGGCTATTTAAAGAGATGGTAAATTGACAGGTCCATTTCCGTATGTTGCCAGTGTGAAAAAAAAAGAAGAGAAAGAAAAGAAATGTTCTGAAAGTTTTATTGAGATTTTGTTTTTCTTGTAGTTTCTAGTAATAAATTTTTTTTCTTTGTACCTTTAAAGTTTGATCTAGTTTTGTCTTCCTCCTAATCCCATCTCACAGCAGAAAATGAGTAAATAATTCTAGTGGGTGCACTGGCAATTTGGCCAATGCTAAATCCATGACAAACTTAATATTGAACTCTTCTTTCTTGACCTCTTCAGTTCAGGGATTCAGTAAGAAAAACTCGAAAGTATTTGTTCAAAACACCCAAACAAGAAAAGTCCCTGGGAATAATTTAAGTTTTCAATTCTTCTGTGATTAATTAGACAGATTTCAGTAGTGTATTCAAAGTGAATATGCTTTATACTATATACTATATTGAAAACAATGCAAGAAGCATTTTGTACTGATTTCTTTTCGTATTTATTGATTGATACCAGCAATGTCCAATTGATATTGAACCCCTGAAACTTCTAATGAAATCTGAATAGATATGAAAATCAAGACCCTTCATGGATGACAATAAATAACACATTATCTGCAACCTCTCCCTCTAATTCCCTCATCCAACACCTGGAACTACAATGAATCAGGAATGGTGTGGCCAGCAGGAACAGGACAGTGATTCTTCCCTTTTGTTCAGCACTAGTTGGGCAGCACCTCAAGTGCTGTGTCCAGTTCTGGGCCCCCAATTTAGGAAGGACATGGAGATGCTGGATTGTGTCCAGAGAAGAGCAACAAGGCTGGTGAGGGATCTGGAACACAAGTCCTGTGAGGATCAGTTGAGGGAGTTGGGGATGATTATCCTGGAGGAAGCTCAGGTGAGACCTCATCACTCTCTGCAACTCCCTGACAGGAGGGTGCAACCAGGTGGAGGTCAGGCTTTTTTTCCAGGGAACAGTCACATGACAAGAGGAAACATCATTAAGCTACACGAGGGGAAAATTTAGGCTGGGCATTAGGAAATATTCTTCACTGAAAGGGTGATTGGGCATTGGAATGGGCTGCCCAGGGAAGAGGGTGAGTCACCATCCTTGGAAGTGTTTCAGCATAGACTGGATGTGCCATGGTCTGGGTGAAAAGCTGGTGTTGGATTGCAGGTTGGACTTGATGCTCTCAAAGTACTTTTCCAGCCTTGTGAAACCGTGCAGAGCATTGTGACAGAGCAGGACCTCATGTAATGATGGGGCCACTGTGACACTACAGGGCCCCATGGAACCAAGGGTCCAGTGCTGCTCCTCATAGACTCAGGGAATGAAGGAACCATGTTTGACACTCTAGTGCCCCTTGCGACCAAGAGGCCATTGTGACACTGTGGGACCAAGGAGAGCATTGCTGCACTGCGAGACCTCATGGAACCAAGGATCCACTGTGGCACTGCAGGGCTCTGGGAGACCAAAATGCCTTTGTGACTCTGTGCGGCCCAGGGATCCAAGGGACTTTGGGACATCAAGGAGTTTCATGGACCCAAAGGGACATTGTGGCAAAGGGAGGACTCATGGAATCATAGAGACCATTGTGACATTCTAGGGCCTCATAAGACGATGGTGACACAATGCTGGGTGTGAGTGTGGGTCTTCTGGAGAATAGAAGGGCTCTGCAGAGGGACATGGACAGGCTGGATCCAGGGCCCAAATCCAAAGGTGAGGTTTAATAAGTCCACGTGCTGGGTCCTGCACCTTGGACACAACAACCCCTGCAGTGCTACAGGCTGGAGACAGAGTGACAGGACAGCAGCCAGGCAAAAAGGCACTTGAGGGTACTGATGGAGAGCAGGTTGTACATGAGTCAGCAGTGTGCCCAGCTGGCCAAGAAGGCCAATGTTTTCTGACCTGGATCAGGAATGGTGTGGCCAGCAGGGTGTGGTGGTGCAGGGCTGGAGGTACCATCGAGTACAGAACTGACAACACTAGATCCCGAGATGGGGAGGAGATGGAAGGGGGCCTTCAGGTAGGCAAAAAACCCAGTCCTGGTAAACAGGAGACCACAGCAAGGTGACAGAGGCAGGTGGAATATCTTTAAGTCATCCCTGCTCAGAGGCGATTCTCAGCACAGCCCTGAAGATCTGCACATAGCAGAAAATAATGAACAGAAAACAAGTGAGTGCTAAACAGACACTTAACAGCAAGAAGCCCAAGTTCCCTGAAGTTTGAGTGTGAGCAGGGAGAGCTTGAGGATGTGTGGGATTTCACAGAAGAACTGGCCCAGGGCATTGCCCTGGCACAGGGGCAGAGAAAATGTATTGGCTGTGTGCAGCAGAGCAGTGAGAAAGCCACTGGCCCAGGCAGCTGCTGCCATGTGGGCACAAGCTCTGCTGCCCAGGAGGGACCCGTAGTGCAGGGGTTTGCAGATGGACACATAGTGGTCATAGCACATGACGGTCAGTAGAAAATACTCTGCTGACATAAAGAAAACAAAAAAGAAAACCTGAGCAGCACATCCAGGATAGGAGATGATCCTGGTGTCCCAGAGGGAATTGTGCATGGCTTTGGGGACAGCTCTATGGGGCCGCAGGACATGATGGGAGTTTGAGGCACAAAGGAAAGATGGCGCCAGCTCCAGGCACAACCCCTGAGGCCCCGATCCCCGGCATGAAACTCCTTGGTGGCACCTTGGGCTGGCACACACCTGAGCAGTGTGTGTGTTTTCCATAGGAAAAATTAGGAGTTTTAGATTGCTTCAAAAGTAAAAAAAAGTGGGAAAAATCCTGTTTGCTTGAGTGGAGGCAGCTCTCCAAGCAAAGCAGGACACAGGTGAGTGAGGGAAGACTGAAGGGGATTGGGAATGTGGAGCAAGGTTGTCCACACTGGGTCAGACCTCAAGGCACAGCTTCTCTGAGCAGGCCAGATCTCCTGAGGAGAGACCCTGGATCAATGTCAATCACAGAATGCTGCTATCAGCTCTGCTTTAAAGAGAACAGTTATAAAATCCATCCCTTAAAATAGGAACAGATATTTTTAAGAAGCACTTTGAAGTATTTTTCCATAACTATTGTAGGAAATGTTTCTAATGAAGTGCACCAAGCCAGAGGGAAATTAAGGCAGTGCCATGGTTTGTTAGGAAACATCTCAAGAACTCCAAGTGAGAATCAAACTCCAAAGTTTCTTAAAGTTTTAATGGGTTCCAGGGAGGAACATGAGTGAGAAAGTGTCCCCAGGCCACAATCAGAACAGAGAATTGGAGGCAGAGATGACAGGTGGGGACAAAGAGAAGCCAAGTCTTAGTGTCCTGGGGCACAGCAGGGTCTGTGCCACCAAGGGCTCTGAGGAGACACCTTGTCCTGAGCCACTGGGGCCTCCTGGCACAGCCCCAGCAAGGCTGGGCACTGTCACCCCTTGTGCTGCCCTCAGCATCTCCCCACATCCCAGTGGCCTCAGGGATCTGCTGGGACCAGTCCCTGGGGAGCCTTGGTCAGGAATGGCCCTGGGGGCTCCTTCATGCTCCCAGGGACTGCAGGTTTTTCAAAGGACTTTGAGTTTTGCTTTTGCCTTGGAGTCTCTGAGAGCTTTGTGCAATCATGGCCTCCAATTTTCTGCTTTAATTAGTCTCTTGAGAGCCCTTCTCAGTAACAACACTCAGTGGGGCTCATTAATACTTCAAGGTACTCCAGCTTTTTTGAGGTACTTTCCTTTTTCCTTTCTTCTCTGAGTCTCTGCGAGGTTTTTGGGCAATCATGGCCTACAGTTCTTTCCTCCAAGGAGTTCATGAGGAGCCTTTGTAGGGGATGGACCTCAGTGGGACCCATTAATGCTTTGAGACACTTCGGGTTTTTCTTCTGACTTGGACTCCTGGAAAGGTTTGTGCCATCTCCTCTCAGGACCTGAGGTTCAAGGGCTCAGCACCATATGCACCACAGGGCTCATTTTGAAAAAGCAAACCATGACAAACATGACAAACCATGACAAACCATGGCTCTGCTTTGATTTCCCTCTGGTTGAGAACATATCCAGCATCTTGTTAGATTGAATATTTTGGCTGCTTTTATCTTGACATTTTCATGACCATCTTCATGAATGATCCTTGATAAAACTCTAGAGATCTTTCTGGCAAACAAAGATTCTGGCTGACTCTCATGATAAAATTTACAGGCATCAGTAGTAGTTTAGTGACATGGTTTTTAAATCCTTTTTCCTCATTCTCATTTATGTTAGGAGCAATAATTCTGTTGACCACAGAGCTGACACCTGTTTAATTCCAGAATGATATCCCCAGGGTCCTTTGCTGTTTAGCTTTCCTGTGCTGTTTGTGGGTGACAAGGCTTGGTGGGGTCCTTTCCCCTTGGCTGGGGAGGTGCCTGGTCCCAGTCCCTGAGGGCACCCAGGCTCCTGGTTGGAATTTGTATGGAAGTGCCTCAGTGTCACATCAACCTTCACATGGAGCCCCTGGATCAGAGCATTTTCCAAAGAGCTGTTGGGGCAAACAGGGAGGTCCTACAGGATCTGTAAAACAATATCCCATAACATCCACTTGTTCTCACACAGACACTTGGCTACAGGGATACATTCCCATTTTTCTCAGCCAGGTTTCAGGATTCAGACAGTTTTGTCTTTCCCCAGGGCTGTTCCTTCAGCTGCCTCTGGAGGCCCATGTAGCCTCTGGATCCATAATTAGGGCTGGTGCATCCAAATCCTTTATCTCCATGAACAGCAGTGATTTAATGTGGATGTCCTTTTTTCACAATTGTTTTATAAACTGCAATACCTGTAATTGTGCTTCCCTGCTATAGGGTTGAATAATCCAATTCTTCACTATTGTTTAACAGAATTGCTTTAATTTCCCTGTGATAATCTGCACTGATTATTTCTCCCAAGACATGAACACTTCAAAGCCAAACTCAAGTGAGCATTTATGAAACCAAAGTGTCCTGGAGGAATCTGAATTGCTGTTCTGGTATTGATAATTATCATTTGTTTCTGATTTACCGTAACTAATTCTAATGCATAAAGGTCCAGCCCTGCAGCCTATGGGGGGGGCCCTGTCAGGGGCCATCACACCCAGAATAATTTCCCAGGAAGTCCAAGTCTCACTGTCCATGGTTGTATTTGCAAATTGAGTGCAGCCATGCACATCCAAGGGGTTTCCATTTCTCCAGTGGAGCAGTTGTTGAGGGTATGGAGCACATTGGGGGGTTGCGTTTTCATTGTGACATCTTCCCATCTCCTCATTTTTTTGACTTCTTATTTAACAACCCCTTCATCTGTTCAATTAATGCTGAAGCTTGTGGATGGTCTGGTGTATGAAAAAACCCAGCAGTCTTACTCACTTTATTTTTCACAGGAACAGGCAAAGCATTCCACATCCTCATGTCAGCAAACCCTGTTAAAACTGCCAAATTCATCCTTTCCTCTTTCATTCATTGTATATGATCTCACAGAGTTCAGCAGTGATGTTTGGGTCCTGGACAGTAATTTTGTGCAGAATATTAAGTGTTACATCCCTGAGCAGGAGAAACTAAAAAATTACTACTTGGAGCATTATTTTACAGTGCCATTATGTGTATGTGGAAATACATGTATCAAATTTTTATTGTATATATATATATATATATATATAAAATAGGTATTATATATATAATAGGTATTATATATATAATAGGTATAATATATATAAGAGGTATTGTATATGTATATAATTATTGATTATAATATTACTCTATCCTTTGCACAAACAAATCCAAGTTCAAGATTAAAAGCCTTTTCTGTCACTCCATGTAGGAGCATTTTGGCAGTAGTCATTCTCTCTGTTGGTGCTGTTTTTGAGATGCTATTAATAAAATTCATTCTCATCTTCCCACACTTAAGTTCTTTTTCATTTTCCCATATTTCAATGCATCCAGTGGTTCAGCTTCTTTCAGCTGACTTCCACATTGGTGTCATTATGCTCTGACCTAAGCCCATTCCAGAGGCAGCAAACTCTAGGGAAGGTTTTGCCTCTACCTGGCAATTTCAGACAGGACTGATTTCTCACGTTTACATACAAAAAGCAACAGTTTGTGGTGGTCTAGCCAGACTACACCAACTTTGTTTTACTAATAGGCAGGGTCATCAGCAGAGACACAGACACCAAGTTCAAGAATCAGTGTCATTTACTCTACATCATTCTGGTTTCATTCTCCTCTTGGGTTCCTCCCAAGGGCTGGCCAAGTCTCAAGGAGGAACCAAGGGAGCTGACTTGGATCATAAACCCCCGGACATGGCCAGATGTCAGATTTCAAAAAGGTGAATATATTTTTCATTAATGAGTGCATACACCTATCACAAATGACCATGCATATTTTGCTAATGAGTGTATACAAAGATAACGTTTGGTTGGGACGTTCAGCCAGAGGTCACCTTTGGCTCAGGGTCTGCTGTCCTGGCCTTGTCACTTCAGGGACGTGGTTTCATGCTGAGTTTGACAGTGCTGGATGAACAGCTGGACTCAGAGTGCTCAGAGGTCTTTTCCAAGAGAAAGGATTTGATAATTCCAGGATGTCATCTGCTGGATTCAGCTAGGTCCATGTTGGCAGCACTATTTTGGTCCAAAAATTCCCTCTTGGTCACCTCTTGTGGCCTAAGGCTCCAGCTCCTTTAGCTCCTGGTGCTCAGCTGCTCATGCAGAACAAGAGGACTCGGAGAGAAGAATACAGTCCATCCAATTCCTTCTGGGACACTGAGAGGGGAGGGAGTTTGGTGTGGCCTCCTCTCTGCCCTTCACACCTTTCAGCACTTTGAACCAGCCAAGAGCTTTCTCCAAGGGTGCAATGAAGCAGCTGTTCCTGCTGTTCCCAGCTCTGGCTCTTCCCAGTCCCTGACCTTGACTGGTTTTGTCCCTCTTGCTGTGCCCTCTGTTCCCCCTGTGCTCGGTGGCTGCTGCCCAGGACTGTGGAACTGGCACAGATCAAGAGCTCCAGACCCTCTTTTCTCTGTCCTTGGAGCTGCTGCTCACAGCAGCCTTTTCCATCTGGAAGCTCCACATGGACAGGGAGTCCCCACCTCTGTTTCCTGCACAGCCTCCAGTTGAGGGCTCCCAGGTGCCCCAGGCTGCTGTGACACCACTGCACACAGGAGGGGAGAGTGACAGGGGCTGTGCTGAAAGTCAGCTCCATGTGCTGCTGCTGCTGCTGTGGGGGTCATTTGTCCAGCCCTGTTCCAGAGCCAGTGATCAGATCCAGGCACTGCTGCTGCTCCCTCGGGATCAGTGAGATGGGGAACATATATAGTTGTAAAAATTCAGGATTTTAGAAGACTATAATATGCTTAAGCATGTGGAGGGGAAATAGATCACATAGGAGAAACAGTATCTAACAGACCACATAGGAACTTAGTTGCCAGGAAAAAAAAACCATTAAGTTAAGATATATTGCAAAAACTCAGCAAAGCAAGACCTAGGTGTTACACAAGCCTGACGAAGCAGAAACCTGAGGCTCCAAAAATCAGCCAGAACCAGACAAGTGGTTTTTGGTGGGACAATTTAACATGAGGAAGAGACAGACCTGCACTTTGCTTGCCCAGAAGCAGAGGTCAAACAGCAATCACCAAGGAAGACATACAGCCTTCATCCCAAGGACCACCAAACATGACAGCAGGAGGTGTGGCAGCTAATTACAATCCAAAGTGGGAGAAGGCAGAAGTGGGTGGGCAGGGAGATGTGGGCTTGTGGGATCAATGTGTATTTATACCTGGAACCTGTCTTGACCAGGTACACCTGGTTTGGAGGAGATATCCGCCCATGTGTCCCAGCTGGCAATGAAACATACACTCTGCAATTTCTGTGTCATTTCCTGATTCCCAAAATCACTGTAACACTCCAGATGCTCATGAACCAAGGGCCAGTGTGACACTGTGGGGCCTCATGAAAACAAGAGGCCATTGTGAGCCTGCAGGGCTGTAACATCCCAAAACACTGAAATACTGGGGGTGACCAAAGGTTCCTTTACTTGAGTTTGGTACACAGGAGAAAACCTGTCCAGATATTCTAAATACGTTAAAATGACACAAAAACTTTACTGGAAAAGTACATAAAATTAAGGAACTCTTGAAAAGGAATTAATACAACACCCAATTCAACACAAAACACTCACCATAGCAGGAAATTTATTATCTTAACCTCATTTAACCTAGAAGGCTTTAAACATTTCAGTTGCTTTGGTACCTGAAACTGTTCCATATAAAGAGTATTAGGAGAGGAAAGAAAGAGAGAGAGAGAGAGAGACAGAAAGACAGAAGCTCAATAGAAAGACACACACATGGCTACCAACTCCTTGGGTTCCAGTGTGGGTGAGACACAGACATCAGCAGAAGGCAGGGTACACACCACGGGCTCAGCTTCTGCTCCATGTTTTGAGCCCCTGGACCTTTGTTGGTCCCCCCCAGGTGGGGCTTGTGATTGCTCAGGCAATCAGAGCCTGGGTCAGCACCAGCCCACTGTGTGACTGATTGACAGCTCATCCCGAGGTGTCTGGGACATTGATCTCATCCAGCCTCTGACAGGCTGACATGGTGACACTGCGGAACCTCATGGAACCATGGGTTAGTTGTGACAATGTGGGTTCAGGGACACCATGGAGACAATCTAGAACCTCATGGAATCAAAGAGACCATTGTGACACTCAGGTGCCTCATGGAATCAGGGGGCCGTTGTGATACTCAGGGATCCCATGGAACCAAAGGTCAGTGATGAGGCTGTGGGACCTGTAGAACCAAGGAGCCATTGTGACACAACTGGGCCAAGTGGAGCCCAGGGCCCATGATGACACTGCAGAAGCAAGGAGAACATTGTGACGAGGAGAATATTGTAACCAGGAGCGTATTGTGACACTAGAAGGAACTCCTGGAATCAAGGAGAACACTGGTACACTTTGGGGCCCTGTGGAACCAAGGGAACATGAAACAGGTCTGTCTGGCTGGGACTCCTGGCTGACCTTGGCATGTCGAGGGCTGTTGCTCATCAGCTCCTCAAGTTCTGGGGATTTGTGATTTTCTTCCTCTGGAAAAGAACCGTCCTTCTCATTGAAGTAGCCATGGCCAAAATATGGATTCTTTCTCCTAACTTCCTTATATGCAAAGATTGTTGCCAGATGAAATCTGTCATGACAGACAGATCTGGCTGGTTTGGCTACCCAGAGGTCACTTCTCATCTGCCTTTGAAACACTGCGACCCATGTGCTTTTCTTTCTTATGGGGAAAAAACCCACCTTTAACATCCAGGCATCCATGGCCAAATTTGGGATTCCACTTCCAGAATTCCTTATATCCAAGGATAACTCCAAGACAAAAGCTGCCATGACTGACAAGTCTGACTGGCCTTGGCTTCCTGGCTCTCATCTGCATTTTCAAACACTGGGGCTTGGTGCTACCCTTTCTAATGAAAAGAACTCTCCTTCCATGCCAGGCGCTCATGGCCAAAATTGATATTTCACCTCCAAAAATTCCTGCGTCCAAGGATTACCCCAGATGAAAGGTGCCAGGAGAGACAGGTCAGACAGGCTTGGCCTATGGTGCTCACCCCTCATCTTCTTCCAAAATGTTTGGGCTTCACACTTTTTTTTCCTATGAAAAAACATTCACCTTGACCCAGTGCCCATGGCCAAAATTGGGATTTCACCTCCAAAACTCTGTATATCCATGGATTGCTTCCAAGTGAAAGATGCCACGACAGACAGGTCTGGCTATCCTTGGCCTCTTGAAGGCTGCCTCTCCCCTGCTTTTGAAACACTGGGGCTCAGTGCTTTCCTTCAAATGGAAAAGAACCATGGTTCTTGTCAAGATGTCTTTGGTCAGAACTGGGATTCTGCCTCCCAAATTCTGTTTGTCCAAAAACTTTCTCCCAGGCAAAAGTTGCCAGGGCAAAATGGTCTGGCTGGCTTGGCCTCTCAGGAGCCACCTCTCTCTTTTTCTGTCTTTGAAATACTTCAGCTTGGTGCTTTCCTTCCTCTGGAAAAGAACCAACCCTCTTATCAATGCAGTAATAGCCAAAATTGGGATTCCACCTCCAAAATTTTGTGTATCCGAGGATTACTTTCCAACAAAAGTTTCCAGGACAGAATTCAGGCTGCCTTTAGCCTCTGATGGCCGCCTTCCATCTGCCTCTGAAACACCAGTGTTCCATTCTTTCCTTCTTATGGGAAAGAACTGTTTCTCCTCCAGGCGTTAATGTCCAAAATTGGTATTCCGCCTCTGAAATTCCATATATCCGGAGATGGTTACCAGAAAAAATTGCCAATACAGTCAAGTCTGGTTGTCTCAGTGCATCTGATGACTGCCCTTCATCTGCCCCTGCAACACTGGGGCTCAGTTTATTCCTATAGAGACCATGGTGACATTGTGGGGACATCAAGGAACCATGGAGACCATTGTGACACTGCAGGGTACCATGGATCCAAGGGGCCATTGTGACACTGTGGAGCCTCAAGGAAGCAAGGGGACATTGTGACACTGCAGAAGCAAGGTGACACTGAGGGGCCTCGTGGAACCAACAGGTCATGGAACAGATCTGGGTGGTCTGGTCCACCCAGGGGCCACCTGGCAAGTTTGACTGATCCTCGCAAGCCAAGGGTTTCTTCTCATCAGCCCTTGAAGTACTGGAGCCCCGTGCTTTCCTTCCAATGGAAAAGAACCATCTGTCCTACCCAGTGCCCGTGTCCAAAATTGATACTGAAAAATTCCTAATATACAAGGGTTCTCCAGACAACATTGGCCAGGACAGGACTGGCTGCTCAGGCCTCTAATACTCACCTCTCACCTAAAAGAAACCCTGAGGAAAGTATTTGAGCAAGTTTGACTACTAGAAGAACATCAATGAGTCTCTCATCCTCTGAAAAATTCAGATGCTCCTTTGATCATATGTGCCTTTTTTCCTCATGGTGTATTATGCATGCAATAATTTTTCAGCTAAATAATATTATTCTTTTCACTCTACCAGTGTTATCTGACATTTAACACCTCCTCTACCAGTGGAAGCAAGTCACCTGCATAAGCAAACAAAATAAAGAATCCATTAGGAATTATTTGACTCTCTTCCCATCTCTCACATCTGCTCTGGATCTGGAGGTGCAGCCGTGGTGTCCACAGCAGCCCTGGGGCTCTGTGCCCCATGGCTTCCCTGCTGGGCAGCCTCTGCCAGCTCCTGCACAGCCCGTGGCACCTGTGGGCTGCACTGGCAGCCCTGCCCCGGCTCTGCCGGGCTCTGGGCTCTCAGAGAGGCCGGGCAGGGCTGGCCATGGCTGAGAACAGGCCCTGAGCCCCGCAGGAGGATGGAGCTGGGCCACAGCCAAACTCAACCCAGGGCAAACCTGGGCTCAGCAGCCAGGGCTGGCAATGGCTGGGGACAGAGGCTGGCGCTGACAAATGTCCTGGGCCCCTCCCTGCTCTGTGCATGCCACCAAGGGCACAGAGCAGCCTCCTCTCTGGGCCACTTGCCTGTTTCCAATGCCTTCCCCAGGTGCTGGCCCTGCTCCAAAAGGGCTGGGCTGAGTCCTGCCCCTGCACGCTCAGCCAGGCTGAGATGGACACTGCTGCTTTCTCTGGCAGGCTCTCTCAGGCCAGCCCAGCTCCTTGCAAGCTGTGCCAGCTGCCCTGAGCTCTGTGCAGCACCAAGGGCCTCTCCCCAGCACAGCCCAGCCGGCTCTGGCCCCACAGCTCTGCTCAGGGCAGGGGGCTCTGGGCAGTGGCCCCAAGGCCTCAGCCCCTGGCCAGGGCACAGCAGCAGCTGCAGCTCAGACAGGACTCAGCCCCAGCCATGGGCAAGGTGCTTGGCCAAGGCAAAAGGAGGCTCCCTGTGTGCCCTGCTCCCCTCTCCCTGAGCTCCTGAGAGCTCTGCAGCCCCTGCTGCCATCCCATCTGCCCAGGCCAACACAACAGCCCCAGCCTTGGGGCACTGCAGAGCTACTCCTGCTCCAAGCCCAGGGCCCATCCCAGAGCTGGGGCAGCCACAAAGCTGTGCCCATTTCTGTTCATTCCTGCTCTGATGAAGATGGATCCTCTGCCACTTGGAGGCGGCTGATGAATTTTACTAGTCCAGAGCTCTCTTCTTTCTTGATCTCTTCAGTTCAGGAATTCAGCAACAAATGCTGACAAACATTTTTTCAAAACACCCAAACAAGAAAAGCCCTTGGGAATAATTTAAGTTTTCAATTCTTTTGTGGTTAATTAAACAGATTTCAGAAGTGTATTTCAAGTGAATGTAATATATTTTAAAAAATGGAGAGAGAACTGGTTTGTGTTGTTGTTTTTCCTGTTTCTAGATCTAGTAATCTCCAATTGATATTGACTCCCAGCACTTTCTAGTGCAATCTGAATAGATATGAAAATCAAGATCCTTGAAGACTGACCATCAATATCACTTTGTCCCTACTCCCTCCCCAGCATTTCCCTCATCCAACCCCTGGGACACGTATGGGTCAGGAATGGTGTGGCCTGCAGGATCAGGGCAGTGGGTTTTTTTCTGTGTTCTGCACTGGTTGGGCAGCACCTTGAGTGCTGTATCCAGTTCTGGGCTGGCCAATTTAGGAAGGACATGGAGGGGCTGGAATGTCCAGAGAAGGGCAACAAGGCTGTTGAAGTGTCTGGAATGCAAGGACAGTGAGGAGTGGCTGAGGGAACTGAGGATGTTTATCCTGGATAAGAAGAGGCTCAGGGGAGACAAGGTGGTGTCAGAGCACAGGTTGGAACTGATGATTTCCAAGATCTTTTCCAGCCTGGCTTATTCTGTGATTCTCTGAAACCACCCTTGGAGCAATTGCAGGATGAGCCCTGGGCCTCCTCTTCAGAAGGTCCAGCAGCCCAGGTCCCTCAGCTTCTCCTCACAGACCACAAAACCCATCCTGTCAGTCCTGCAGAGCCTCTCCATCCCTTCCTCACTGCCCAGAACAGGGAGCCCCACACCCAGACACAGCAGCCCAGATGTGCCCCCCTGGTCTGTGGTGCCTCTGGCAAGGGAGCAGCAGGAGGCACTGCAGGACCCTGCAGACAATTCCTGAAGTACTTGTAGGATGATCCTGCTCCCCAAGGGATATTCCCATGGTGCCAACTCAGGAACTGAAATGGGGAGTGGGGCCAGATTAGAAAGGGCAAAGAGGGATGGGCTGTTTGTAGGGGAGGGGAGAGGGATTGGAAAGAGGAAGAAATCAGAATTTTGAGAGAGTAAAGAAATCCAAGGTGAAGGAAAGGAAATGCTCAGGGCAGTTTGGGGGTGGCTGCCAGGCTGCCCTGGCTCTGAGCAACAATGTCTTCAGTGGGACAGGAAATTCACAACTCATGGGAACAGACTTTCAGAGGCCTCCACAAAAAAAACCTGTGTTGTTTCCCCACCAGTCCCCCAGCCCTTGCTGGCCCCAGGGGCTGATGGCATTTGTGCTCACTCAGCTCCATCTCCTCTCTGCAGCACTGTGCTCTGTCAGCAGATGAATTTGCCCCAGTCTCTGCACACAGACATTGCTGCTGCTGCCCCAGAGAAGGAAACAAAAGTGGCATCTCTGGAGAAAACTTTGCTGAGAGATCCTTTAGTTAATTTAAAGCCACTGAGGGTGCGGCTCCTCATTGACAGAGTTTGTGGTCATAGGGAAGGTGGAGAAAATCAAAGTGGGAAATGCCACAAAGAATTACATTTTTGTGGACAACATTAAAAGAAAAGTAGATTAAAAAAAAGCTTCAAATTGAAAACAACAAGAAGTATCAAAGATTACTTTTACTACAAGTGATATTCAGAAATTTGCCAGCACTTTAATGTTCCTGAAACCACCCAGTCATCAGTCTCCACACTGCAGCCTTGAGCTCCTGGTTTCTCAGGCTGTAGATGAGGGGGTTCAGGGCTGGAGGCAGCACTGAGTGCAGAACTGACAGGGCCAGATCCAGGGACGGGGAGGAGATAGAGAGGGGGACTTTAGGTTGGTAAATGTGTCAGTAATGACGAAGAGGGAGACTGCGGAACCCAGAAAGGCATTCCCAATTAGAACAAGCCCTGTGCCCTCTCCCTGTCGGTCAGCCTTTTGGTCACTCCCACCCTAATTCCCTGTTGGCCCTCTGCCTTCCCTTGTGGCACCCCCATGTCCCTGGGCAATTGGTCCCTAAGGATTTCCCTCCTGCTGATCACATGACAAAACCTGGAGCCCCACAAGCCCCTTCACCTTTGTTCCCCGAACCCTGGATCCATGCGAGGCTGAAATAAACATCTCTGTAAAACCGGCAAAGGCCTTTCCTGCTCCTTCACCCCAAGCAACTTCTAAATGCAACACATGGCGCTCCGAACCCAGACTCTTTTCCATGAATGCATCTACATCAACCAGCCCGAGACTGTTTTTTAATCTTACTGTGGTGAGTTTAAAACTCTGCAGCACTCTTTGCTTTATCTCTTTTTATTCTCGTGTGCTAGGAAGAGACTTGGGGTGAAAAAAATGCCAGTAAGATCCATCTGCTCGCAGCGGGAAATTTATCATCAATTTAAAAACATTCTTTATTGCAGCAATTTTCAATTCTTGAAGGGGGATTTGAAACTTTTAGTATGCTGGCTGTGTGAAAATTATCTTGACGTTTCACAAAAATAATTTCTAATTTAAATGAGGCAGTGGGAAAATTGCAAAGTGAAGACTTCCTAGTAGTAAAAACTCTACGTTTGTTTATTTTAATTCGTCTAGGTGTTCAGCTTCCTAATGAATATTCAGAAAATGCTGAACCCCAGCTTTTTCTGCATTCCCCTTCCCCTACAGCCCCTCTCCTGTCGCAAGAAAAGTTTTCTTGTTCACATTTTGCCCTCACCCCTGTTGTACAAAATGGCACAGACCGCGTGGCGGGACACACAGAGTCCCCCTCCTCTCCCATTATTGGGTCGCGCCCCTCCCCTCCTGCTCGGGACCCTGCCCCCACGCACACCCTGCCCCCCAAGCAGCCAAGTGAAGCATCTGCTGTGACAGAGAGCCTGCGACCACCCCACTGCTGCTGGCCACGCCGGAGCTGGCCCGAAGCCAAAAGTGGTGCTCCGGCCTCAGAAGTTCTGCGCCAGAAGCCACAGCCCCAGCAGCAGCAGCAGCAGCAGCAGCAGCAGCAGCAGCAGCGCCTCATCGCCAGCACAGCCACCGTGCCGCTTCCTCGCCTGTGCTGCCGAAAAGAGAAGTGGCGAAAGCGGCCCTCGCTTGCCACCCACACACCCCGCCCCGCTCTCCGCCTGCCCCCCGTGGACCCCCACGCACCCCCTGCCCCACAGGCAGCCCCATGCACCCCCTGCCCCCCGTGGAGCCCCACGCACCCCCTGCCCTGCGGGCAGCCCCCGTGGGCTGGAGCCTGCGCACTCAGCCCTGCCGGCGTGCACGGCACCCCCAGCACAGAGCAGCTCACACTCCTCAAGCTCTGCCGCTGCCAACCCACAACAAAAACAGCCCCTCTGACACCAGCACGTCCAGCAGCACAGACACGAGCACAAACTCACCAGCAAAAGTAAAAACATCATTGCTAAAAAAGTGTTATGAACTGTCAAATGGTTCACTGTAAAAAATAGATACGGATTCATCACTCGAAATGATACCAAAGAAGATGTTTGTTCATCAAACTGCAATAAAAAAAAATAACCCTAGAAAATGTCTCCCCAGTGTAGGAGGTGGAGAATAAGTGGAATTTGACATAGTACAAAGGAAAAAGGGCCTTCAGGCAGCAAATGTTACAGGGCCTGGTAAATTCCCGGTGCAGGGAAGCATTCATGCACCAAACTGCAGCTACAATTCAGCTACTAGAAAACCTTGTCCTTCACACATCAAAGCCAACAGCCTTCAAGTTACAGCAGCAACCCAAAAGCAAAAACAGCACAAAACGTCACTCAGCTGTCCTGGAGCCAAAAGTCTATTCCTCCATTTGCAAAACCTGCCAAACAAATATGTGCCTTCTGCCAATCCCTATTGCTTCCCTACTTCCCTCCCACTTTCCCCTTTTTCCATCCATAAAGTAAGTCCTTTCAAAATTTCCCCAAATTTCATTACCCTTTCTTTATGTTCCCTCAAATTCCTAACCCCCTTTCCGCTCCACAGTCTCCCTCCCACTGCCATGCTTCTCCCTACCTTTGCTACCCAGCTGCCAATCTGTTTTACCGAAGTTCCTTTTTAATACAAAGCGGGGGATGATATGGGAGGGAGAGAAGAAAGAAAAATCTCCCAAGGCAATATAAAATCTCCCAATTTTTCTTCAAAATGAATGATTTCTATTTAAAGTTTCAACAGGTACCCTATCCCCATTCTACCTCATACAAGCTCAAAGTCACCAAAGTTCCATTCCATGCTAAAGGATCCCCTTCCTTCCTCAGTTTCCTGACAAGCCTTGCTGAAAAAACTTCACCTTCCTTCCTACCACTTCCAAAATGCTTCAAAAACCTGTTCAAACACTGAGAACTCAAGAAATAGCTTGCATTTTAAAAACTGGTTTATGAATGCTTTTGATTGTTTTTGTCATTTTGTGTTTTTTAGTTACCTTAATTTTACATTTAATTTTAAAATCGTTTAAAAAAGCCGTTTTAAATAACAAAGAAAAGGGGAGTTGTGGAGATCCAGAAAGGCATTCTCCATTAAAGAAGCTCCCTGTGCCCTCTCCCTGTCGGTCAGCCTTTCGGTCACCCCCACTCTGTTCACCTGTTGGCCTTGTCACCCTAACCCCACCCTTGAGCACCCCCTGCCCCTTGGCAATTGGTCCCTAACGATTTCCCCGCCTTCTTATCCCATGACAAAACCTGAACCTCCCCACAAGCCCCCTAGCCTTTGTTCCCCGAACTCTGGACGATGCTGACTGGTGGCTGAAATAAACATCTTTGTAAAACCCTCACAAAGGCCTTTCCTGCTCCTTTACTCGCCTTCACCCCAAGCAACTACTAGAGGCAACATTTGGTGGTTTGTTCTTTTCTTTCCTTGGTTTCAATTTTTCAGTACTGTCCACAAGGAAATGTCACTGTATGTGCCATATTTTATTTTGTTACTCTCCAACTTCAATGTGACCCACAGACTGTGACAATAAGGAGCTGTGCTCTTGGTGGATCCATTAGGCCCAGTTGTGTCCTAATGGACATTTGGTTCCATGAGCAGTGGCAATGTCCCAGTGGCACCTGTGTTCCATGACACCCTGCTGTGTTACAAGTGACAGTTTGTTCCATGAGATTCCATGGAGTTACAATGGTCACTTGGGTTCCATATGATCCTGCAGTTTTGACAACTGACACTTGGCTCCATCAGATTCCATTGTCCCACAATGTTCTCCTAGGTTTCAAGAGGCCCCTCTGTGTCTCAATGGTCCCTTGCTTCCATGAGCCATGGCTCGGTCCCACTTGCCCCTGGGTTCCATGAAGCCATGCTGTGCTCACAATTGACATTGCTTCCATGAGATTCCATTTAGTCACGACAGTCCCCATGTTTCTGTAAGGCTGTGCTGTGTCATAATGGACACTGGATTCTGCAAGAACTGGCAGTCCCAGAGGCACCTCTAGTCCCATGACACCCAACTTTGGTGAAGAAGAGCCTTGGATCTGTGAGATTCCAGGTTGTCCCAGTGGTCTGCTGAGTTCCATGAGGCTGTGCTGCGTCACAATGCACACTGAGTTCCACATGCCCTGGCACTATCCGAGTGGCACCTGGCTTCCATGAGGCCCCACCGTGTTTGCAGTTGGCACTTGGTTTCCCCAGACTGCTTTGTGTCGCAGTGCTCTCCTGGGTGCCATGAGGTCTTGGTGTCCAATAATGGAGCCTTGTTTTCACTGGGCCTGGCAATGTCCCAGTGGCACCTGTGTGCCATGAGGCCCCACTTGGTCAAAGTATAGCCTTGGTCTCACAACGAACCCTTGTTTCCTTGAGGTGCCATTGCACCACAATGATCTTCTTGGTTCCATAAGGCACAGTGAAACAGTGGACACTTGAGTCCATGAGTTTCCATTCCATCACAATGGTCTCTTGAATTCCATGAGGCCCTGTTTTCACTATGGAGCTTTTGTTCCACATTTTTCCATTGTATTACAACTATCTCCTGTGCTCTGGGACGCTGCAACATGAAACAGTGGACATTTGCTTCCATGTGACTCCACAGTGTCACAATGGTGTCCCGGCTTTCATGGGTCTCCACTTTACAATTGACACTTGGTTCCCCACGGTCCCATGGTGTCACTGTGCTCTCCTGTGATTCACAAGGCTGTGCTGTGTCACAACGGACACTCACTTCCTCCAAGGCTGGAGATGTCCCAGAGGCACTGGGTTTCCCTCCGGCCATGCTTTGTCAGAACTGGGCCTTGGTTCCATGAGAATCCATTGTGTCACAATGTTCTCCTTAGTTTTATGAGAGCCTGATATGTTGACAATTGATCAAGGAACCCTTGGTTCCTTGAGGTTCCATTACACCACAGTGGTCTCCTTGGTTCCATCAGCCCTAGGTTTGTCACAATGATGCCTTGGTTCCATGCATTTCCATTGCATCACAATGGTCTCTTGGATTCCATGCGGCCCTGCTGGGTCACAGTGGAGCCTTTGTGCCATGAGTTTCCATTGTGACACAATGGTCTCCAGCATTCCATGAGGCCTGGCTGTGAAACAGTAGGCTCTTATTCCATGAGTTTCCATTCCATCAGGGTGATCTCTTGCATTCCATAAGGCCCTGAAGTGTCATTAGGGAACCTTTGTTCCATGGTGGTTGCAACAGGAAAGAGACCACTGTGCCACTGTGGAGCCTTTGATCCATGTGTTCCCATCGTGACACAATGGGATCCAGAGCTCTATGAGGCTGTGCCGTGAAACTGTGGACACTTGGTTCCATGAGATTCCACGTTTTCACTGTCAGGAAAATCCCTAAAGACAAGAGGTTTATGTCCATTAAGGAGACAGAGAAGTACTTCAACATAAATTGAAAAAAGGGAGAGAGTTCACTGGGGCACACTCCCGCAGGGTTATCTCTCTCGAGGTTTCAGAAGATGAAGCCTCATTTTATCAAAAACTCCCAGCTGCACGTGGCCTTTTCATTTCCTGGCTGGCCAAGGCACTAGGAAGGTACAACCTTCCTGACACACCTACCCCATATCACCCCTTGAACCTGACATTTCCCCCTGAAGTTCAGGAGTTCGGCCTTGTGAAGACCCTTGTCTGTTTCAGGAGCCAAACTGTCTGGGCCCAGTAACAAACCAGTTGCCCAAAGTCAGTAGAAACATTACCACTCATTTCAAAGGACTTAACATCCATCCTTTTACCCACCTAATGATTTGTAAATACATTAGCATACATCTTTCTTCTAACACTGATGTTTCCTGTGTATGCGACAGTCTGTTAAGCCCAGCCTTTGGCCTGAACTCTCTGCTGTTGCAGTTCCATGGACAGAGGTTGTTGCCTCTTCCCCCTTCCATGGCCAGGCTGGTGTTAAGCCATCTCCAGGACAGTGGGGCCCCACCCCACACCACTGTGCCCTGGGAAGACAAAAGCCCTCACTGCAAATGTCCCCATTCCTTTTTCTTCCCAGGCATTTGGATTTGCAAGTGGGGTTTGCTGTTGGTTGCCACAGGAAAAAAGAAGACACCTGTGACATTGTGGGGCACATAGAACCAAACATCAATTGTGACACCACAGAAACTCACAGAACTAAGGAAACCCCTGTGACATTGTGGGGCCCCATGTAACCAAACATCGATTGTGACATTACAGAGCCTCACAGAACCCAAGTCCATGGTGACACAAGAAGGGCTCATGAAACCAAGGAATCCAAAGGTCTAATACAGATCTTGCATGGTTCAACCTTGTGAAGAGAAACCTCCTTGGTGGCACTTTGGGCTCGGCACACACTTAAGGAGGGTGTCTGTAATTGGGAAACTCAGGAATTTTTGATTGCTTCAAAAAGACAAAAGGATGAAAACCCCTCTTTGCCTGAGTGCAGCCAGTTCTCCAAGCAAATCAGGTCCCAGTTGAGTGAGGACAGGATGGGATTGGGGAATATGGAGCAAGGTTGTCCACACTGTGTCAGACGTCCAGGCACAGCTTGTCTGAGCAGGCCAGACCTTCTGAGGAAAGAACCTGGATCAATATCAATCACTGAATCCTGCAATCACCTTTGCTCTAAAAAGCAACTAATGAACGGCACTAGATCAGAGGGAAATCAATGCAGAGACATGGTTTTGTCAGGACTGGCTTGATCCCAATGAGCCCCATGGTGCATTTGGTGCTGAGCCCTGGAACCTCAGGGCCTGAGAGGAGATGGCACAAACCTCTTCATATGTCAAAGTCAGAAGAAAAACCCAAAGTGTCTCAAAGCATTAGTGAGTCCCATTGAGGTCCATCCCCAACACAGGCTCCTCCTGGACTCTTTGGTGGAGAGAATCAGAGGCCATGATTGCCCAAAAACTTCTCAGAGACTCAGACAGGAAAGGAAAAAGAAAAGTACCTTAAAAAAACTGAAGTACCTTGAAGCATTAATGACACCCACTGAGTGCTGTTACTGAGAAAGGCCCTCAAGAGACTAATTAAAGCAGATAATTGGAGGCCATGATTGCACAAAGCTCTCAGAGACTCCAAGGCAAAAGCAAAACCCAAAGTCCTTGGAAAAACCTGCAGCCCCTGGGAGCATGAAGGAGCCCCCAGGACCATTCCTGACCAATGCTCCCCAGGGACTGGTCCCAGCAGATTCCTGAGGCCACTGGGATGTGGGGGGGGTGGTGAGGGCAGCACAAGGGGTGACAGTGCCCAGCCGTGCTGGGGCTGTGCCTGGAGGCCCCAGTGGCTCAGAACAAGGTGTCACCTCCCAGCCCTTGGTGGCACTGACCCTGCTGTGCCCCAGGACACCAAGACTTGGCTTCTCTTTGTTCCCACCTGTCAGGTCTTCCTCCAATTTCCTCCTCTGACTGGAACCTGGGGACACTTTCTCAGTTGGGTCCCTCAGTGGGATCCATTAAAACTTTCAGAAACTTTGGAGTTTGATTCTGACTTGGAGTTCTTGAGAGGTTTCTTCAGCTCCCTCTCGGGGACTGATGTTCAGGAATATATCCCCAACCCCCAAGAGGATCATTAAAGTCCTTTCGCTGTGTCTGTATTTCTGATCTGGGACAGGCACCAGCACAGAGGCAGCTCATGGCAAGGGCAGCGCTGCAGAGAGACAGCTCTGCCCAGGAGCAGCTCCTGTGCACAGCCCAGCAGGGCTGGGACTCTGCCTGCAACCACCCTGGGCACAGCACAGAGGCACAGAGGGGTTAAACTCAGCCTGGACTGGGAGCACAGAGCACAGCTCAATGAGGGCTCACTAGAGCAGAAATCCTCACAGTGTTTGAAGCAGTCACTCTCTGGCTGTGGGAAGGTAAGCTGCAGCTCCTGCAGGGATCTCCTGAAGCTGGCACATGCCACAGTTTCAGGACCTTCCAGGAAGACTCTCAGACCTGATGCAGTGCAGGGGATGTGACCCTGGGCAGGGCTGGGTTTCCCTGCTGCAGCACCCGAGGCACAGCCCAAGGCAGCTCCAATTTGTCCAGGCTCTGCTGCAGGGCTGAGCAGCCAGGGCTGCAGCCAGGGGTGCCCAGGGCTGTCCTGCAGAGCAGGGTCCTGCAGCCCAGAGTGCTGTGCTGGGGCAGGGACTCTGCTTCCTGCCAAGAACAGCTCTCAGCCAGCCTGTGGAGCTGCTCCCAGCACTGGGGGAGAAGCTGTGGGGACAAGGAGTGACCCTGAGCAGGGCAGGTGCTGCTGCTGAGAGGTGCTGCGTGGGGCAGGGCTGCTCCCAGCTCCAGACCAGCCTGGGCACAGCTGTGGAGAACACTTCCCAAAAGAAGTTGAGCCTGGGATTGCTGTAAAGATCAGGAGATTTCTTGAGAGTTTTCAATTTCCTCCTTGGAGAAGGATGGGAATGCTGGGGTGATGACAAAAAGATTTTTGCTTTTTATATTTTTTTTCCTAGTCTTGTAACACTGTAAACTATTATTCTGTACTTACATAACTAAAATACTAAATTATCTCTAGTTCACCTCTTAACCTTTCTTTCAAATTTTTGAACAGTAAGCTGATCTTCTAAATAGATTCCTGAAATAATGTATAGACTTCTTATTAGGAAAAGGACCTGAAAGAAGAATTTTTTTTTTTTTTTTTTTTTTTTTACCGGAATGTGAACAGTCATAGAAAAATTGGGGTAAAGAAGCCCTTGGATTTACTCCAATGAGTTGACCCAGGGGTGTGTAACAGGGGAAACCGAATCTCCTATTGGATGTTCCTGTTAAATATTTTACTTAATCAACCTGAATAAATTGTTGGAATTGGGGGCTGCCACATTCCCACTGGGACATCTGGAAGCTTCCAATAAAGATCTGTTTTGTACTTTACCATTCTCACACTCTTGAGAGGGTTTATTTTCTTTTGATTATAGACAATCAAATAGACAACAGGGGGATGAGAGAAGCAGAACAGGAATTGTACTCAGAGAATCACAGAACATTCAGAGTTGAAAGGGACACACAGGATCACTAAAGTAACATTTGAACATTTACAGAGACTCCAGATCTGTAACTTTGTGTGGTCAGTCTCTCTGCTGGGAGCCTCCCAAATGCCTTCAGCCACTCCTCAGCCCTGGGCAGCACCAGCATTCCCTTTGCAGGGCCCAGCAGGGCTCTCCTGAGCTGCCCTTGCCCATTTGCAGGCAGACCCTGCCCCAGGCAGGGCCCTGCAGACAGGCAGGTTTCTGTAGGGACAGGTGAGAGCACACAGGGTGGGATGGGATCTGTGAGCCTGGCAGGGCTCTCAGGAGGGAAATGTCCAGGCCCAGGGAGATGCTCAGGTAAGGAGAGGGGGCTGAAGAGAGCAATGCAGGGGGCAGGAGGGCACTGTTGGTGTGTGGGAGGTGCCGTGCACAGCTGGGTATGGGAACACTGCCCTGAGTGCCCAGCTGTCTCTGCCCTGCCCTCCTGGCACAGCACCACAACATCTTCTCTTGTTACTGCACTCCTCTGGTACTGTCATTGTAATCTGCTGTTCTCAGGGAGGCTCTGGGATTGCAGCACTGAGTCAGACACTGCCCTTGGGATTCCTGCCAGGCAGGGATGTCCATGGCAATGGGGTGTCCAAGCTTCCCTGTAACCTGTGGAGCTGAGGGCAAAGCAGTCCATGGGAAAGCGGAATGAGCTGAGCCCCTTCCCTGAGATCTCATTATGGGCACACCTGGGGGTCTCCTTGCTGTGTCCTTCCAAGCTCTGAGCTGCCCTCCTGGGTGCAAATCTGTGCTAGAGCCTCTCTGAGTTCCCTGAGTGTCCCACGGGGAAGTGCAGAGATGCCACAGCTGAGGAAATGCTGTTGGGATTGCCAAGGGAACCGTGAGTGTCCTTAGCAGAAAGGGGTGCTGAGAACTTGCTCAGAGACCTTTAGAGAGGGTGAGATATTTAGGGATCCCTCTGCTCTGGGCAGGGTCTGGTTTATCTCAGGGTGGCACAGGAGTGTGACTGTGCTCTGATTCCAGGCAGAGGGGGAAACCCAGGGCAGTTGGGAACAAGCCCAACCTTTCCCTAAGCCACAGGGAATTCCTTGTCTCACATCTCGCAGGAGCAAACTGTGAGTGCAGCAGAAATGCTGGGGATTTCTGTCCTCAGAAAAGCAGCAATTATGTGTGCCTAGGAAAGAAATCCTAAAACCAACTCTTGCCATACTTTGGACTTGGGAGTGCAGAAGTTATCAAGACTTTCTGCATTAGGAGTTATTCCACTGACAAATCCCAGATACCCAGCCTTGTCCCTCTGTCACACAGACACAAACCCAGGGCAGCAGAGCAGGGATGCCTCCTTGAGAGCCACCATGCACAGGCCTGGCTGCTCCTGGCACTCTCAGACAGCACAACTGGAGCTCAATCAGGGACCTGGGTGAAGGCTTTCCCAGAGAAAGAACAAGAGTAGGTGAATCACAGTGGGAAAATCTACAGGGAATGGCCCAGATTTGGGTTCAATCAGCCTCTGCTGACTTGTCAAAATCCTTTATCCATGAACAGGTCCCCAAGGCCAGAGAAAGCAAATGTCTAACAGCAGCTCCATCAGCCACTTCCTCCTGCTGCCATTGGCAGCCACACGGCAGCTGCAGCTCCTGCACTTCTGCCTCTTCCTGGGCATCTCCCTGGCTGCCCTCCTGGCCAACGGCCTCATCATCAGCGCCGTAGCCTGCGGCCACCACCTGCACACCCCCATGTTCTTCTTCCTGCTCAACCTGGCCCTCACTGACCTGGGCTGCATCTGCACCACTGTGCCCAAAGCCATGCACAATTCCCTCTGGGACACCAGGAACATCTCCTACACAGGATGTGCTGCTCAGGTTTTTTTCTTAGTGTTCTTCCTTGGAACAGAGTATTTCCTGCTCACTGTCATGTGCTACGATCGCTATGTGTCCATCTGCAAACCCCTGCACTATGGGACCCTCCTGGGCAGCAGAGCTTGTGCCCACATGGCAGCAGCTGCCTGGGCCAGTGCCTTTCTCAATGCTGTGCTGCACACAGCCAATACATTTTCCCTGCCCCTGTGCCATGGAAGTGCCCTGGGCCAGTTCTTCTGTGAAATCCCCCAGATCCTCAAGCTCTCCTGCTCACACTCAAACTTCAGGGACCGTGGGCCCACTGCAGTTAGTGCTTTTTTGTATTTGGGGTGCTTTGTGTTCATTGTTTTCTCCTATGTGCAGATTTTCAGGGTTGTGCTGAGGATCCCCTCTGAGCAGGGACGGCACAAAGCCTTTTCCACCTGCCTTCCTCACCTGGCCGTGGTCTCTCTGTTTATCAGCACTGCCTTTTTTGCCTACCTGAAGCCCCCTTCCATGTCCTCCCCATCCCTAGATCTGATGGTGTCAGTTCTTTACTCAGTGGTGCCTCCAGCCCTGAATCCCCTCATCTACAGCCTGAGGAATCAGGAGCTCAAGGCTGAAGTGTGGAGACTAATGACTGGGTCATTTCAGGAGCATTAAACTGCTGGCAAATTTCTGAAAATCACTTGTAATAAAAGTCACCTTTGATACTTTTGGTTGGTTTCATTTTAGAGGTTATTTTTCCTTGTTTTACATTTTTCATTTTGTCCAGAAAGAAATGTCATTATTTGTACCAATTTTAATTCTGTTTCTCTCTAGCTTTGCTGTGGCCACAGTTTGTGTCAAGAGGGGCTGTGCTGTTAGTGGCTTTAAAGGAACTATAGGGTCTGCCAGAAACGTTTTCTCCAGAGATGCCCCTTTTGCTCCCTTCTCTGGAGCTGCAGCCGCAATGTCTGTGTGCAGAGCTGGGGCAGATCAATGCTGGCACAGCAGCTGTGCCCAGCAGCAGCAGCAGCACGTGGTGTTGCCACTGCTGCTCCCGTGCCACTGCCCTGTTGCCCTCCTGCCCCTCGTGTGGCTGCAGGGCTGAGTGCTCTCGGGGCCAGGCACAGCCCTGGGGGTGGCAGTGCCGGGGTTGCAGCAAGGACAGGACATGGGCACTGCTGGGGCAGCGCTGATGCCTCAGGGCAGGGCCTGGGGGTTCCAGGCTCCTTGGCCGGGCTCTGTCTCGAGCACTTGGCCAGGCCAATGTTGAGCAGAGAAAACCCCTGTGAGCAGCCCCAGGCTGGCCTTGGGCAGGCTGAGGGCAAACAGCATGGCTGGTGCTCTGCAAGGTCCCTGCAAAGGGGAGAGCCTGGCAAGGAGCAGCAGAGCAGGGGCTGATCCATCCCCACTGCACTGGACAGCCCAGGGCAGCGTCCCAGAGCGTCCTCATGCACCTGCCAACAACATCCCCCCTCTGCAGCCCTGGCCTCTCCCCCAGCTCACACAGGTGCCGCATCCTTGCAGGCATAGACACGGCAGCACTGGCTCAGGAGCCCCTGTTTGCACTGCACAGAGCAGGCGTCAGCACCCCCATGGTGCTGCTGTGGGGAGATGGAGCTGAGTGAGCACAAATGCCATCAGCCCCTGGGGCCAGCAAGGGCTGGGGGACGGGAGGGAAACCACTCAGGCTTGTCGTGGCCTCTGCAGTCAGCCAGAAAGTTTGTTCCCATGAGTTGTGAGTTTCCTGTCCCACTGCAGACATTGTTGCACAGAGCCACAGCTGTCTGGCAGCCACCCCCATAGAGCCCTGAGCATATCCTTTCCTTCTTCATCTTTGCTTTCTTTCCTCATTCCCGATCCATACTTCTATCTCTTTCCCAATCCTGTCCCCTCCCCTGCAAACAGCCCATCCCTGTTTGCCCTTTCCTCTCTGGCCCCACTCCCCATTTCAGATCCTGGGTTGGCACCATGTGAACATCCCTTGGGGAGTAGGATCATCCTACATGTTCTTCAGGAATTGTCTGCAGGGTCCTGCAGTGCCTCGTGCTGCTCCCTTGCCAGAGGCACCACAGGCCACATTTGGGCCGCTGTTTCTCAGTGTGGGGCTCCCTGTTTAGGGCAGTGAGGAGAGGCTGGAGAGGCTCTGCAGGACTGACAGGATGGTCTTTGGGGCTTTGTGGAGAAGCTGAGAGACCTGGGCTACCGGACCTTCTGAAGAGGAGGCCCAGGGCTTATCCTGCAACTGCTCCAGGGGTGGCTTCAGAGAATCAGCAAGGCTGCAAAAACTTTGGAGATCATGAAGTCCAACCAGTACCCTGACACCACCTGATCTCCCTGAGCCTCTTCTTCTCCAGAATAAACAATGCCAGCTCCCTCAGCTGTTACTCACAGGACTTGTTTCAGACCCCTCACCTGCCTTTTAGCCCTTCTCTGGACACGCTCCAGGTCTTCCATGTCCTTCCTAAATTCGGGGCCCAGATCTGGACACAGCACTCGAGGTGGCCTCACCAGTGTCGAGCACAGTGGAAGAATCACTGCCCTGGTCCTGCCGGTCACACAATTCCTGACCCAGCCAGATGCCATTGGCCTTCTTGGTCACCTGGGCACACTTCTGGCTCATGTCCAACCTACTGTTGATCAGTGCCCCCAGGTACCTTTCTGCCTGGCTGCTGTCCAGCCACTCTATCTCCAGCCTGTAGCACTGCAGGGGTTGTGGCCAAAGTGCAGGACCCAGCACTTGGTCTTGTTAAACCTCACCTTGTTGGATTTGGGCCCTGGATCCAGCCTGTCCAGGTCCCTCTGCAGAGCCCTCCTACCCTCCAGCACATCCACACCAGCTTGGTGTCATCTGCAAATTTGCTGATGATGCACTCAATCACCTTCTCCAGACTATCTATAAAGATGTTAAACAGGACTGGGCCCACACTGATCCCTGTAGGACACCACTGCACACACGCTGGATATGGCACCATTCCCCACCACTTTCTGGGCCCGGACATCCAGACAGTTCTTAGTCCAGGGAATTGTGAACCAATCCAAGCCACAGGCTTCTGCTTTTCTATGGAATGCTTTTGGACATGGTGTCAAGGGTTAAAGTTCTGACAGACAACATCCACAGCCCTCCCTGTATCCACCAGGCCCTGGCAGAAAACTCTTGGTGGGCAGGAGCTGGGCAGGAGGCAGCTGAGTGCCATGGCAGCAAGGCAGGCCAGGAGCACCCGGGGCTGAGTGACCAGGACATCAGGGATGGGGATTATCCAAGTAACTGGGGCCTGGTTTGGGTTTCCCAGGGCAGCAAAGATGTCTGGCAGCAGGAGCAGGGTGAGGGAAGGGCCTCCAAGGTGGGGCTGGAGCCCTTTGGCTGTAAGGAGATGCTGAGGGAGCTGGGCTTGTCCAGCCTGGAGCAGGGAAGGCTGAGGGGCTCCTCATGCCAGCCTGGCAGTGCCACCCAGAATCTGATGGAGAATGCAAAGCTAGGCTCTGCACTGGGGGACCTGGGGGGAGACAAAACACGATGTCAGGAATATGAAAGGAGATCAGAGAGGACATAGGCCCTTTGTTCCCATTTGCTCAGACAAGATCTGAGATGCTCCCCCTCCCTCGCATTCAGGATTTTTCAATTCAGATGAAATCAAGCCTTGAACCAGACTTCCTTTCGAACCTCAGCTCCCTGATGATCCCAGGAGGATGTTGATCCTGACTTTGGAATGGGTCAGAGCAGATGTTTACATCAGAGGACAAGAGGCCTCTGGGGCCATAGAGGGCCTGCAGTTTTTCAGGTGCACAAGCACATCTTATTAGCTGGGGAATTTGAGTACTTGAAGAAATGTCAAAGTTTTCCCACCAGGAGAGAACAGAAATTTCCTGGAACTGTACTGATGGCAGGGAAGAAATAAGGCTTTTGCCCTCTATTGGAGTCAGTGATTTAGGGGGTCTCTCTGAATTCTTCAAAGAGAAATCAAAGTATAGGGATTGAATGAGTCCTAGAGTGGGTTCTGATGTTTTTAGTGAGTAAAAGGTCTGGATTCCACAGCAGTAGCTTGTGTTCTATTGAAGGCTGCAAAAATGCCGATATCTTCAGGAGAGGCTCCAAGCCTACAGTTGTTGACAGGACTTAGGCATAATAGAGTTGTAGTAAGAACATCGCTTACATTTCTTAGATACAACAAGTTAGATTCTACGTGTAGTGTTATACGTAGCCTGGTGAGCTAAGAAAGTAGAATTCTAATAGGTTAATGAGTAGTGGTCTGAGTTTGCATCTTAGCTTGTTGAAAAAATGCTATATAACAGTATGTATTGGGAGAGGTGTTGTGTCCAAGTTTGGGACAAATTTTAGGAAAAAGACCTCCAAAGGGTCCCCTCCCCCCCTTACAATTCCTTCCTTCACCAAGCTCGGAAAGAATTTTCTTCAGGGGAAAGTGGAAAAAACTTTTTTATTAACAAAATACAAAAGAAACACTTCCCAGCACAGACCCAGATTGAGATGAACTCGGCAGATCTTCGCCGGGAAGGGCAGCAGAGCTTCTTTGGCAGACTTCCAGAGGTGGTCTCCGAAGTTCAGATCCGTTTCCTCTGGAGCCGGTGCAAATCTTAGGGATGGGGGGGGGGGAAGGGAGAGGGGCAGTTTAGGCAGCTGGGGGGGGGGAAAAGCAGCTGAAGCAGCGGAGGGAAGGGGGGCAGGGGGGCAGCAGAAGCAGCGGCAAGCAGCATCAGCAGAAGCAGCAGCCAAAGCAGCGAGCAGCGGAAGCAGCGGCAAAAAGCCCCAAAAGCCGAAAAACACCCGGCTAGATAAAACAGCCCGGGGGAGGGGCCGGCAGCTCCATGGTGGGGGGTAGGGAGAGGAGCTAGTCAAAACATAACCCATAACATTCCACCCCTTATCCCATATCGTGATCATTGACACACGATTGGGATACACACTTACTAGGCACAAACTTTCTCTGACTTGCTCAAAACCTTCAACACTTACACATCTCCTCCTTCTCACTTGCTCAGGCCTTTGTCACTTACACATTTCCTTCTATGCATAAAATCTGGCATACAATGGTAGTGGCACTCAACAATAATATTGTGTACAACTTTATCCTATAATCAGATCTCCCTGAGGTACACAGCAGGTTGTTCCATCCTTCTGCATAATCCACCAAGTACATCCTGGTCCTTGAGCAAAGGCAATCCCACGAATGGGTTTGCCTGTACTCGAGGCAGGATGAATCCATACTGTCTTCCCTAGCAACCCTCTAACATGGGCCACTGGGACTTTGTCTCCGTCTACTACATTAAGGCACTCAGACTGGGCGGGACCTGCTCGGTTGGTGGAACCTTGAGTGTTGACTAACCAAGTGGCTTTTGCCAGGTGCTGCTCCCAGTTTTTTAGAGATCCCCCACCCAATGCCTTTAATGTGGTCTTCAACAATCCATTGTACCTCTCCACTTTACCTGCAGCTGGTGCATGGTAAGGGATATGGTACACCAACTCAATACCATGTTCTCTAGCCCAGGTGTTGACAAGCTTATTTTTGAAATGAGTCCCATTGTCTGACTCAATTCTCTCAGGGGTACCATGCCTCCAAAGGACCTGCTTTTCCAGGCCCAGGATGGTGTTGCGAGCAGTGGCATGGGACACAGGGTAGGTCTCCAACCATCCGGTGGTGGCTTCTACCATGGTCAGCACATAACGTTTTCCCTGGCGGGTCTGAGGCAGTGTGATGTAATCAATCTGCCAGGCCTCCCCATACTTGTATTTGGACCACTGTCCACCATACCAGAGGGGTTTTAGCCGCTTGGCCTGCTTGATGGCAGCGCACGTGTCACAGTCATGAATAACCTCAGAGATGCTGTCCATGGTAAGATCCACCCCTCGGTCTCGTGCCCACTTATAGGTGGCATCCCTACCCTGATGGCCTGAGGCATCATGGGCCCATCGAGCCAGGAACAACTCTCCCTTATGTTCCCAATCTAAGTCTATCTTTGAGACCTCTATCTGTGCAGCCTGATCTACCTGCTCGTTGTGCCTGTGTTCTTCATTAGCCCAACTCTTGGGAATATGGGCATCCACATGACGGACTTTCACGGGGAGCTTCTCTACCCGAGTGGCAATGTCTTTCCACTCATCAGCAGCCCAGATTGGTTTTCCTCTACGTTGCCAGTCAGCCTTTTTCCACCTTTCCAGCCAACCCCACAAAGCATTGGCTACCATCCACGAATCAGTGTAAAGGTAGAGCTTTGGCCATTTCTCTCTCTCAGCAATGTCCAAGGCCAGCTGAACAGCTTTGAGTTCAGCAAGTTGACTCGATCCACCTTCTCCTTCGGTAGCTTGTGCAACCTGTCGTGTGGGGCTCCATACGGCAGCTTTCCACTTCCGGTTCATCCCCACAATGCGGCAGGAACCGTCAGTGAAAAGGGCGTAGCGTGTTTCATCTGCTGGCAGCTGTTTGTATGGTGGAGCTTCTTCAGCCCGGGTCACTTGCTTCTGCTCCTCCTCATCAGCGAGACCAAAATCTTCACCTTCTGGCCAGTTCGTGATTATCTCCAAAATCCCAGGGCGACTCGGGTTACCAATACGGGCGCGCTGCGTGATGAGGGCAATCCACTTGCTCCATGTGGCATCGGTGGCATGGTGAGTAGAGGGAACCTTTCCTTTAAACATCCACCCCAGCACTGGCAGTCGAGGTGCCAGAAGAAGTTGTGCTTCTGTGCCAATCACCTCTGAGGCAGCTTGAACTCCTTCATAGGCAGCCAAGATTTCCTTCTCTGTGGGAGTGTAGTTGGCTTCGGACCCTCTGTAGCTTCTGCTCCAGAATCCCAGGGGTCGGCCTCGGGTCTCACCAGGCACCTTCTGCCACAGGCTCCAAGACAAACCATGGCTCCCAGCTGCTGAGTAAAGTACATTCTTCACATCTGGTCCCCTCCTAACTGGGCCAAGGGCTACTGCATGAGCAATCTCCTGTTTAATCTGAGCAAAGGCTTGCTGCTGTTCGGGGCCCCAGTGGAAATCATTCTTCTTGCGGGTAATAAGGTAAAGAGGGCTCACAATCTGGCTGTACTCAGGAATGTGCATTCTCCAAAAACCGATGGCACCTAGAAAAGCTTGTTTTTCCTTCTTGTTAGTAAGTGGAGACATAGCTGTAATCTTCTTAATAACATCAGTAGGAATCTGACGCTGTCCATCTTGCCACTTCACTCCCAGGAACTGAATCTCCCGAGCAGGTCCTTTAACTTTACTCTTCTTGATGGCGAAGCCGGCTTCCAGGAGAATTTGAATAATTTTTTCTCCTTTCTCAAATACTTCCGCTGCTGTGTTTCCCCATACGATGATATCATCAATATATTGTAGATGTTCCAGAGCTTCACCCTTTTCCAGTGCAGTCTGGATCAGTCCATGACAGATGGTAGGACTGTGCTTCCACCCCTGGGGCAGTCGGTTCCAGGTGTACTGCACGCCCCTCCAGGTGAAAGCAAACTGAGGCCTGCACTCTGATGCCAAAGGAATGGAGAAGAATGCAATTGCAATGTCAATGGTGGCATACCACCTTGCTGCCTTGGACTCCAGCTCGTACTGGAGTTCCAGCATGTCTGGTACGGCAGCGCTCAGCGGTGGAGTCACTTCATTCAATGCCCGATAGTCCACAGTCAGTCTCCATTCTCCATCAGATTTACGCACAGGCCAAATGGGGCTGTTGAAGGGTGAGTGGGTTTTACTAACCACCCCTTGGCTCTCCAGCTCTCGGATCATCTTATGAATAGGAATCACAGCATCTCGAGTTGTTCTGTACTGCCGGCGGTGCACTATTGAAGTGGCAATTGGTACTCGTTGTTCTTCTCCCTGCAGAAGTCCTACTGTAATTGGATTCTCAGATAGTCCAGGCAAGGTGTTCAATTGTCGAATATGCTCTGCCATCACAGTTGCAATTCCAAATGCCCATCTTAGTCCTTTTGGGTCCTTAAAATACCCACTCCGAAGGTAGTCTATGCCCAAAATACATGGGGCCTCTGGACCAGTCACAATAAGATGTTTCTTCCAATCCTTTCCAGTTAAACTCACTTCCGCTTCCACCAGGGTGAAGTCCTGCGATCCACCTGTCACACCAGCAATTGAAACAGATTCTGCTCCCATGTGTCTTGATGGAAGTATCGTACACTGTGCACCTGTATCCACTAAAGCTTTATATTTCCGTGGTTTCGAAGTGCCAGGCCATCGAATCCACACAGTCCAAAAAACACGATTTTCCCTCGCCTCACCCTGGCTAGAGGCAGGGCCCCTCTAAGCCTGTTTCTCCTTCTTTTCTGGGGTATACATCTTAGAAGTTCCCTCAAGAGGATCAGACATGTCATTATCAGTATCACGTTCAGCACTTTGGCTGCGAGAGACAGGAGCGGCTTTCCTTCTGGTGGAACTTCCTCTTTCAATCTTTCCTTCCTTCAAATCCCACACTCGTTTTGCCAGAGCAGCCGTAGGCTTCCCATCCCATCTTCTCATGTTCTCTCCAGAATCTCGCAAGAAAAACCACAATTCAGCTCGGGGAGTGTACCTCCTCTCCCAACTGGGGGAACGTCTGCGTTGGGTACCAGGGTCTCTAATCTGTACAGCTGAAATTTGGAGGAGGTCCTCCTTAATCTCCTCCCTGAGTTTCCGATGATTTTTCTCTATTTTATCTTCTAAGTCTCGCAAGCGTGTTTCCACAGCTGCAATTCTAGCATGAGTCGGGCCATGTACTGCATCCGCATATGCACGAAGCTTCTTTGCCATATCGAGTACTGTCTCATACACCTCATCTCTCTTCATTATCGCTAGGGCAGACGCATATTCAGGTGGCCCAAGCCGCACAAGTTTTCTCCACATCACCGGTGTACATGGTACCTGGTCTGGATTTCTAGTTGTTACGTCATCCGAAAAAATAATTTCTGCTACTGCAATTTCCCTGAGGCGTTGGACCCCCTGCTCTATGGTTTTCCATCGGGTCTGCTGCACATATAAGTCATCTGCACAGAGATATCTTTGTGCCACGCTATCCAGGACCCGTGCCCAAAGGCTTTGAGGGTTAGCTCCCCTCATCACACCTTGGTCGATAACAGGATCATGAGACAGAGACCCCAAATGTCTTGCCTCAGAGCCATCCAAAACCGTGGCCTCCCCTGCTGCATCCCAGAGACGAACCAGCCAGCTAATAATAGATTCATCAGGTCTCCGGGTGTAATCTTTTCTTAAACCACGAAGATCCTTCAGGGAAAGGGATTCATTATTAGTCTCTGCTCTTCCATTACTTGTTTTAACTCCTGATTTTACATCAGGAGGTGTTGAGGGTCCCTCTCCAGCATCATCATCATCATCATCTTCCACTAGCCTATCAGTCTTCTTGGTGCATTTCCCACTTCTCGTACTAGTAGCCACAGCCATTGGTTGGGGCTTGTTCTCCAGTTTAGCTGCTGGGTTTTGGCCTAGGGGGTTGGCTGCAACTTGAGTCACTGGGATAGGGGATAATTTATCTCCCTGTTCCCTCTCCTCTGTCTCCTGCTCTATCGTGCCTAGCAGGGTACGATATGCATGTGCCAGGGCCCAGCTCACTGCAATAATCCTTTTCTCTTTAGAACCATCCTGATACTTCCCCTTTAAGTACCTTGCAACCTCAATCGGATTTTGAATCTGTTCTGATGGGAATTCCCAAATTATGGGGTCAGAAAACTCCTTTAAAATCTGGCCCATTTTCTCCCATTTGCCCTTCCACTCAAGATTCCTCCTGCCCAGCTTGACTCCCAAATCAGGAGTCCTCCCAGCCCCTTTAGAAATCTCGGCCTTAATTTTGTATAAACTGCAAATGGTGCAACAAAGACTTAGCAAATTAACTGCCAAAAAAATAATGTCCTTAATATTCAGGGAGATCTGAATATTTTCTAATACAGATGTAACTAATTCAGAGGAGAGGAAAGGAAATAAAGGCAGAAAATCCTCTTTTCCTGCTTCTCCTCTAAGAACTAACACAAGCCATGATTTATATATTCCTGAAGCAGATTCCAACATTCTTATAAATCTCCTGTATGCCATTATCACCAAGCCTAGCCCAATGAGTATTTTTGTTAATTCTCCTTTAATACAAAAACTTCGTATTAAAGAGAGCACCGGAGCTATCTCTGGATAAGTAAACAAGCCCAACGACCACAACGGTATTAACACTTCAAAGAAACTTAATGACCACCCATACAGGCAGGCTCCCACAACAAAAGACATTCTGGATTCAATAGACATACCAATACCAACAGTTGAAAACAAAATATTATTAGAATAAAGTTTTTTCCACTTTTTCTGGTTTCCCCGTACGGGCCACCAAAATACTTTGTCCAAGTTTAGGACAAATTTGGGGAAAAAGACCTCCAAAGGGCCCCCTCCCCCCCTTACAATTCCTTCCTTCACCAAGCTCGGAAAGAATTTTCTTCAGGGGAAAGTGGAAAAAACTTTTTATTAACAAAATACAAAAGAAACACTTCCCAGCCCAGACCCAGATGAGATGAACTTGGCAGATCTTCACCGGGAAGGGCAGCAGAGCTTCTTTGGCAGACTTCCAGAGGTGGTCTCCGAAGTTCAGATCCATTTCCTCTGGAACCGGTGCGAATCTTAGGGATGAGGAGGGGGGAGAGGAAGAGGGGCAGCTTAGGCAGTCGGGGGAAAAGCAGCTGAAGCAGCGGAGGGCGGGGGGGCGGGGGGGGCAGCAGAAGCAGCAGCTAAAGCAGCGAGCAGCAGCGAAAGCAGCTAAATCAGCAGCGAAAAGCCCCAAAAGCAGAAAAACACCTGGCTAGATAAAACAGCCTGGGGGAGGGGCCGGCAGCTCCATGGGAGGGGGGTAGGGAGAGGAGCTAGTCAAAACATAACCCATAACACCCATGCAGTGGCAGGTGTGGTTCAGCTGAAGCAGTGCTCCTGTAGAAGGGTGCAGCCTTTCTCCAAAAGTTTAGGGATGATGTAGAAAGGTCCGGCTTCTCCTCTGGAATCCAGTGGAAAGAAGGTAATTTGCTGTCAAACAGCTCTATTTTTATCTGGGTAGGAAAGGCTTGACTCCTCTCCCTGGCTGGAGCATCTCCCAATGGGATGATGTAATTTTATCAGCCATAGAGTGGGACTTAATGGCCCAACAGCAGATATCTTCCTGGAGGGAGGATGGATTGTGGAAAAGATAAAGATGATTGACCCATCTTGTCTTGAAGATGAACCATTAGCAGATGGTATGTGCCAAGGAGATAAGGAATCACTACCCCACCCGGTTTTAACCGATGGTGATAGAATACACATTTCTGGCCACATCAACCCAACACAGCGTTGTGGATAGGGAATTAGATGTTATAGATCAGTCAAAGGGACAAAGTGAGTGAGGTGAACACACAGCTTGACCATCAACCCATATAATGGGTGGTCACTAGACAGTGGCCCAGCTCCCACCTTCCCTCTGTGTGAGGCTGAGCCCTGCTGGCCCTTCCCCTTGTCCCCCTCCCTGGCAGTGACCCTGGGGCAGTGCTGCTCAGCTGCCCCTGCCGGGGCTCCTGGGCCAAGGCCCCCTGAGCTGGCCAGGAGCCCAGACCTCCACTCCCAATGCCGGGGCCCTGCATGAGTGTCCATGCCAAACAGGTGAGCGAGTTTCCCTGGGAACAGAAGCACCCAGGCTGGGTGGGACTGTTGATCTGCTGGGGGGTAGAAAGTGTCTGCAGAGACACTTGGACAGGCTGGATCATGGGCTGAGGCCATCTGTATGAGGTTCAACAAGGTGAAGTGCCCCATGCTGCACTTCAGCCACAACAGCCATGGGAGGCTCCAGGATGGGGGCAGAGTGGCTGGAAATCCACCCAGCAGAAAAGGTCCTGAGGTGCTGTTTGGCAGTGGCTGAACGTGAGCCAGAGAGTGCCCAGATGGCCAAGAAGTTCAAGAGCATCCTGTCCTGGGATATGCTTTAGTGGTGGCTTTGGAAGTGTTAGCAGCCTCAGATTATTAGAGAGATTCTCTGGTCTTAAAGGGGTTTTCCAATGAAACGGTTCTGCAGCTCTAAACCTCCATTCTTTGTTTTGAAGGATGCAGTCCCAAATAGACCCACATTGGTGTTTTTAAGGAATTTAACATCTCCCTTTCCTTGAAAGTAAAGGGAACCAGGCTTTAAATGCTCTTGAAATACTTCCATTCCTTGGTCTTCAGCTGTGCATTTGAACTGAGGTGCTTTTGTACAGAAAGGTTGGACCATGAGATAAATGCAGGCAATTTAGCTGCAATGGCACTTGTTTTATCTGCCTTTCTGCTTCCTTTCCCCATGGGTAGCAAATTTGGGAGTATTTGTCCTGTGCTTTGATTTCTGGCTCAGACTTGATCACAGATGAGTTGTAAAATATTATCTACTCCTTTCTCTTGAAAAAAATCTAGCTAGAGACAAGGCTTTCAAACCAGTCCCCAATATGATTAGCCCAATGTCCCTGCTTAAATCCACGTATGCTTGTATTAGAAGGAGTGAATTATGCTAACTCCCCTGCCCCTTCCCCTTTTATTTTTAGTAGCTCTTTGGGCAAGTCCTGTATGCCATTCCAAGTCTTTGTTATCAAATGTGTGGAGTGATGTTGCTGCTGTAGCAGCACCCTGAATTCAGTGGGAACAACTCCAGAGCACTGGGTGCCACAGCAGTGGGCACAGTGAGAGACTCACCTCCACTGCCATGGCCATCCAGCCATGGGGAGAGCAGCTGCTGGGGCTGACCCCTTTCTGCTGACAGCAGTCTGCCCCCAAGATGTGGACTGTGCAGCCATGATTTTGACAGAATGTGGAAAATTCATTGTTTGAAGGTATTTTTACGTTGTCTAACATCACCTGACCAGGAGCAGCTTGGTAGGCAGGATGCCCTGTGGGCAGGGCCATGTCAGGGATGGGTGGCTGCCACTTACACTGGCAGTGTCATTTTTCCAGGCAGGCTCCTGATACAGATGTGAGGGAAGGCACCAGCTGTTGAATCAGGCACAGGGAGCAGCAGCAGCAGCAGCACACTGAGGAGACCCTCATCTGCAAAGAGCCCCTCACCCCCTTTGCTCCCCCATGGCAGCACAAGGTGATTCCAATGCAGGTGAAGGGCTGCAGCAGACTGGACACTCCTTCAGGCAGGGCTTGCTGCAATCTCGTTCCTGCAGCTGTGCTGGGAGGATGTTGGCTGCAGCAGGGGTGTCCATGCCCAGGAATGCTGCTTGGCTCAGGGAGGCAGAGTGTGCACAAAAGCTGCATTCAAAGCACTGATCGTGAGCCCCCTGAGCCACTGGCAAGTGCAGCAGCTCTTCTTCACTTTGTGCAAGTGAGAGCTCAGCCCTGGAGCCTGTCTCTGGGAACAGGGAAACACTCTGAGTATTTTTCTGAATTTTCAGGGACAGTCAAAGTGAGAATCGTTTTGAGGCTGGTGTTGCAGTGTTGGGTTTGGGTGTGTCTGCAGGAAAGAAAGCAGGAATAAACCCCTGCCACAATGAAGGAGAACCTTTGCATGGCCAATTTCTACCCTACAGACACACTGATCATATTGGCCCACTAAATACTGGGGGCATCGAATGAAGAGTGAAAAGCTTCTTTGAGGAGACAGGAGAGATGAGACATGAAGAAATAATTTTGCTGATGCAGGAAAAGGGATCAGACCCACTGGTCCCTTGGCTTATGCTCTGTTCTGCCACATCAAGCATGATTAGTTTTAATCGCTCTGTTGGAGACTACTTCAGAAAAACCTGCTCCATGCTATTTCCATTAAGAAAATTTTGAATTGTCAGGAAGCACCAAGATCAGAAATATTTTGAGGCAAATCCTGTTTATGTTGTGTTTCAGTGTCTCTGCAATGAAGAAAGCAGGGAATAAACCCCTGAAGCACTGAAGCAGAGCAAAGGTGGAATGTTTGGATGGTCAGTTTCTTTCCTAATGATATTGGCCAACTGAATTCAGGGATCATATCCTGGGGAGTGCAAAGCTTCTTTTACTGCCAATGCCTGGCTGTGTCTCAGCACTTTATTTGCTGTGAAGAGAAATAAACAAAATCCTCATCCAACAAGCTGCAGCCCAGAACTCAGTGGGAAGGACATAAATGAAGGCCTTGAAAAGCAGCTTTGGAAAGCATCAATTTCCTAGATAGTGTCAAACCCTCAGGCCCTGCAGAGCCCAGGGCTGGCTGCCCTTGGGAAGGGAAGGGAAGGGAAGGGAAGGGAAGGGAAGGGAAGGGAAGGGAAGGGAAGGGAAGGGAAGGGAAGGGAAGGGAAGGGAAGGGAAGGGAAGGGAAGGGAAGGGAAGGGAAGGGAAGGGAAGGGAAGGGAAGGGAAGGGAAGGGAAGGGAAGGGAAGGGAAGGGAAGGGGATGGTGCTGGGGTGGGGGTTCTGTGGCCATGGAAACGAGAGAACCAGGGGCGAGCGCATCACAAAGGGGTAGCCCCGCGCTGGGGCTGGGAAGGTTGTGGGTGACACGGACACAGCGGCTGGAGACGCAGCAGGAGACACGTCTGGCTCTGCTGTCTGTGCCCACTGCTGGCCATTGGAGTCACCCCACCTTGTTCCAGGGCTGGGGACCAGCTCCTGTCACTGTCTATCCCAGACAGTTCCCATATTGAACCGAGATACTTCTGTGAGACACAAGTACGAGTTCAAACATGGATTCTACTGGAAAAGGCCACAGAAGGAAAAGGTGAGGATAGAAAGGAGCTGAAAGGCCTGACCAAAATGGAGAAAAATCCCACCTGTGTTCAGGGAAAATTGGTCCACTGTGGTCAGTGCTGGCCCTGTGTCAGTGTTGGTGGCTGAGAGCTACAGGTGATTCTGCCAGGATGCCCATGGCATCACAACATTCTGTCATTAGTTTACTCTGCTTTCTCCTTTTTGACAGTAGCCAAATCACTCATACTGTCAGCCAGGACAGGGACTGTGGCCACAGATGACCCCAAATTGGACATGGTCAGGAGATGCAAGTCTTGTTTCTTTCTTAGCCATCAGTGTTGGGTCTCACTACAGATGCATTTCCTGTTCTTCCTCTGCTTGGTGATTGGGTCCAACACTGAGGATGATATTACAGTGCTATAAAGCCACCAGCAAGGCCTGCCTGCTTGCTGAGAGCTCTTTGAGGTTTGCATAAATAGCACTCACAGCCGTGTGGTCTTTACTGGGTATTCACAAAAGGCCACCATCAAGAAGAAATTTTCCTCCCCTCTTATCATTGGAGCTTTTGCCCTTTCCCTTCAGACATGATAACTCAATAGTGTTCAGAGGAATTAAACACAGGCTGGATCCCTAAAAAAATAAAACCAAAGAATTTTTCTCAAGAATTGAGAAGTCCCTCTAGATCTTCAACCATTGGACATGTATATGTTATGATAAAGGAGGAAGGTCATCTAACTCACCTGTTCCCTTGTGAGCATGGCTCAGCCTCACACAGAGGTAAGGTGGGAGCTGGGACAATCTCTGGCAGGAGGAAGGGTCTTGTGCCAGCCTGGAGAGCCTGTGCACATTGCCAGGGAAGAGTTCTGCCCTGCAGGTACCCCCTGCCATGAGCTGTGCTGCTCCCAGGGCCCTGTGGAGCAGGGCTGCTCAGCTGTGGGGCAGGGAGAGGAGCAGGAGGCTGCATGTGCAGCTGAGCCATTGCTGGAAAGCACAGGGCTCTGAGCTCCCTGCTGTCCCAGGGCAGCCCAGAGGCCAGGCTGCTGCCCTGGGAGCTCTGTGCAAGTGGGTCAGGGTGTGGCCCTGACCTGCCCCAAGGGGCTGCTGGCAGGAACATGTTTCCCTGTGCAGCTATTTAGTGGTTTCCAGGAAATGTGTCCCATGCAACGTGGAGCTTCAGATGCTTTCAGTTTGCATTATTTTATGTTACATTTTGTGTCTTCACCTCTTGCCAAGAAGTTTTCCCTGGCTAATCCCTCTATGCTCCTTCCCTCCAAGCCCTTACCTCCCATTCAGAAGAGCTCTCCTCCTACCAAGCCAAACAAAATGTGCAGCAGAAAGCAGGAGAACAGGGAAAAGGGCGCTGGCTGTGATGATGACATAAGAAATAACAAGAAGCTCAATTCAGAAAGAAAAGGACATAAGGTAAGCAGACCAAACAAAGTCCTGTGCAGTAGATTTTCAGTTTATGCCCTGTAGGCAGTGCTCAGAGATCTTTTCCTTTGGTGTGAGCCCATGGAAGCAAATGAGCCAAGGAAGAGCTTAGATGGACACTGCACTTCAGGTTGTCATTGCAATGGGGCTGTAGTGCAGATTTCACATCCTCATTGTGTATTAAGAGCAGGAGGGGTTTTTTAATGGTTTCTGGGCTCTGACGTGACTCGTGCTCTGCCTTATTGCTGAGAACGCCCCAACAAACAGTCAGAGCAGCTCAAGTTGTCCTATCTGGCTAAGCAATCCTCCTACATTCAGTAACCTACGGGTATCTGTGAACCATGTCTATGTCTTGGTGGCGTTTTAAGTCAACTCTGTCTGCTTGGGAAGGAAAAAGATGTTTACTGGAACAGGCAGTCCTGCAAAGTCATTTGCAGATTGTCTCAGCTTCTGAGTTGAACAGCCATGGCCTTCTGCACAGTTGTCTCTGATGCTGTTTCTAGACTTCATCAGCCTCTGGGCAGCTGTGTGCTCTGGCATGGCTTTGTCCAGAGGGAAGGGATGGGAGGTGGCCATGGGGAGAGCAGCCCAGACCCCAGCCACACGATTGCCTTTGCAGCAGGGCCAGCACCTGCAGTTGTTTTGGGTTTGCCATGGGGTGCAGGAGGAGGCAGGTGAACAACAGCTTTGGTAAAGAGAATGTCCAATCACAGGCTCATCTACTTGATGTCAGCCTTGATGAGAAAGGGCCCAATGTGTCCCTGACAGGATCTGACCCTTTCACTGAAGTTTGAACAAGTCCTGATTTGGCTCTTTTCTGTGCCAGAAATGATACTAAGCAAGGACGTGCATCTGCTCCCAATGCCTCCACTCCCCTTCCTGGCCACGGCATGGGGGCCCTGCAGAAACCTGGGCTGGCAGAGACCTTCCAGAGAGCAGCAGGGCAGGGAGCTCTGCTGAACTTCCTGGATGCCAGTGAGCCTGAGATGATGGAGGTGTGGGAGCTGGAGAGCACTGAGCATCTGGAGAGCTCAGCAGCTTCTGGGCTGAAAGGCTGCCGGGGAACTGAAAGAGGGAAGGGCAGCAGCAGAAGGAATGAGGGGCTTGAGAAAAGCAGGTTTTGACATCCTGCAGAATGAATGGCCTTTTGGGGATGTGGCTGGAGATCAGCAGTGGCTGTGAGGTTCCTAAGGGACAGGGATGGAACAGTGATGTAAACCCATTCCCATATCATCCAAAAGGCCAGTGGAGGCAATGGCACCCCTGAACATACTGATGCCAAACATGTGGATTCCAGATGTGGAGGTTCTTTCTGACCCCCAGGTGCTCTACAGGCACCTAACTCCCGAAGCTCTATAGGCTCCTGCTCTGAGGTCTTAGGCTCTTACTTGTCAGGTAATCTTCTAAATAAGCAAAGAAGTTAATAGTTAAAAAAGTTATTTATTACAAAGCACATCTTATTACAAAGCACATCTTATTACAAAGCACATCAGTCTCAAAAGGCAATACCAAAAGCAATGGCAAAAGCAGTAGCAATAAGCAAATGCTAGAAGCCAGAATGGCTAAAAGCAACACCTCTCCCAATACATATGGTTATACAGCATTTTTCCAATAAGCTAAGATGCAAACTCAGACCACTACTCTTTAACCTATTAGAATTCTAGTTTCTTAGCTCACCAGGTTATGTATAACACTGCATATAGAATCTATCTAAGAAATGCAAGCAATATTCTTGCTATAACGCTATTACGTGTTAAGTCCTGTCAACAGCTGCGGGCTTAGAGCCTCTACTGAAGATATCAGTGTTTTTGCAACCTTCAGCTGAACACAAGCTATTGCTGTGGAATCCAGACCTTTTACTCATTAAAGACATCAGAACTCACTCTAAGACTTATTCAATCCCTGCACTCTGACTTGTCTCTGAAGAATTCAGAGAGACCCCTAACTCACTGACTCCAACACATGGCCTTCCAGCATTTGCCAATCAGACTCATCCTCCCAGGTAACAGTGGCCTTCCCTATTTTGCCTGACCTGTCAGTGAAAGCAGCAGAACCTTGTACTGTCACCTGACTACTTTTGGGTCTCAAAGACAACTTAACTGTCTTTGTTACTTGCAGTAGCTTATGGCTGGGCAGATGACAAGCAATCTGTCCTGAAAAATCTTGCAGTGCACTTTGCAAGGAACACTATTAACAAAGCCTCTTTCAAAGAACTCCTGCTCCACAGGAAATACAATCCTTGCAGGGTCCACTGCTATCAAGTGCACACATCGTAGACAGCATTTGATTATCAGTCGGGCAAACAATTGCAACACCATCCTTGCTGTCTTTTGCAGCTGATGCAGCATAACAACCCACTCCAGAATGTGCAAGGGATCAGACCATGTGTCATTCTGCTGGCCAGTGATACCTGTAGGATGTAAATCCAGATTGGTGATAAACACAGTGATATCAATGGAAGGATCTACTTGGTATACCTGATGAGTAGAAAGACCTTGCTGCAGCCTGCTGCAGTGTGTCGGGCTACAATGACAACCCTGTGGCAAAACTTTCCATTGATATCTCTGCCCTGGCTCAGAATTGTTCACTGCAGGCACCGTAAAAACAAATTTTGGCCTATCTTCAGGACAAGGATATTGTGAAAAAGCAATCCTTCAAGTCAATGACCAAAATGTCCCATACAGCAGGGAGCATGGTGGGCAAAGGCATACCAGGCTGCAATGCCCCCGTGCTCTCCATCACTGCATTTGAACCAATTGACAAAGGGCTATCAACTTAATTTTTGGTATGGACCACTAGTTCTGCCAAACAGGGGTATCAGTCAACTACCATAAAGGCATCATAGGATAATTCCTGCCCTTCACCTCAATAACCGCGATCAGAAATTTGCCTCAATTCACACTCCCCAGGCTGCCAAACCTCTGAGTTGAATTTGAGGTGGGGTGGTGCCTGGTATCCTCAGAGTGCACAACATCTGTGGTTGCTGGTCGGAGATATTCATTGTGATGCGTGAAAAGCAAGGAAAATACCTTTCAGCCAATTTAGTCAAAAGGATATGTTTATTTCAGTACTGGGCAAACATGAGGGATGTCTCCAAAGATGTGTGTGCCCTCGGCATTTTTTGGTCCTTCATTTATTCACAAAAATCATGCATATTCAAAAACACCTATACACATTTATTACCTGTCACCACCCTTTCCCCACATAGTATTAAAATTAGCTGCATACTCATTGCAGCTGTATAGTATCCCCTTGGTTTTGGGGTGGTCGTCTTCAATTTGAGTTGAAGGGTTGTAAGAGATGAAGTAAGGATCGTCTACCTCTAAAAGGAGCTCTAAACTCTTTAACTCTGTCTCATTACCATGACTACCTGACTTGTTAGTCCCTTTATTCATTTATTGCCTTCAGTGTCAAAATTTATAATTGATGGGTTTCTTTTGGCTAACTATAAGCATTTTCTAATATATATCAGTTTCACTTATTGTTTCCATATGTATATTTTGCTGGTTCTGCATATTATATGACCTGACTTTGTCAACTTCTAATCCTCCTGCTAGGATATATATGTTTAAATGTTACATTCCTAACCTCTAGCTCCTAAGTTTTTCAAGATATCTACCCCATAACTCATTCCCTAAACATGCAATTCTCAAAACTATAAAAAAATAGTACAAATATTATGGCTCATTCCCCCCTTTTCTATAAAATTAGTAAGTCCTTTTACTAGTACCTAAGTCCTTTATTCTCATACTGAGGTATGGTGTCTCTTAAAGCCGCACTGAATGCTCTCGTCAATGAAGTTAGAATTGCTACTCGTTGCAATATCCTCCAATTCCAAATGAACATTTTAATAGACATAATCATACTAACACCAACTGAAATTAATAGTACAATAATTGGATGAACCAATGCGTTGAATATTGCAGTCCCTTAAGGTGACCATCCGAAGAGTGCATCCCACCCACGGTAAGAGGTGTCTACTTCCAATCTTTTGAAAGCTCTTCTTATGGTTTCTGTGTCGTGGTGTAGTGTGATCAGTCTTTCTCCCTTTGTTCTTACTTTCATTGAGAATCTCCTTGAAGTCCTCATGCTTCAATAGCTGCTTGACTAAAGTCAAATTCATCCTGATAGGTACAGGCGATATTTCCTGTACTGAACTCAGATTTACTTTTATATATTGGTGCGATATCACAGGTGCTTGATAAGAAAAGTCACAACCTTCAATTCTAACAAAGCTGCCAATACACTGATTGGACTGGGTTTCATTTATAGCTAATTCGTGTACCCGAATTGTGGAGCATGGTGTTGTGAGACGCAAACAATCCTGGCCTCTGCACACAAGTAAGGTTGTCTGGTTGGCCAAGTGAACTTCAAAGTGGCAAATGCTTTTCTCTGTATTCAGACAGGTATCTTGGTCATTATTTATGTTTCCTTCACATATAAACCCCAATTGTTTCCTCAATGTACAAGAATCTATAAAAATAGTCTGCCATTTCACTTTGGGCTTCTGTGTCCATTTCCTGTGCTCAGAAGGGAATAGGATGGTTCCTTCATGGTTCAATCCTCAGGTAATTATTGGATGTTTCAGATTCACTGATGCATTATGTATAGTTAGAACAAAGGCAGTTACCATACTTGTTACAGGATCGTAAGTGAAATTAATTAGGAGCCACCATGACTGGAGGTCTTTTTTCTAAATCAGAAGCATTATCCCAAACTATTCTGCAAATCTCCGCAGGGAATGTGACTTTACCATCTTCCCTGATAATCGAGGCATCTACGGATCACATCCATAATTGTGCTTGTACACATCCAAGGGCTAAGGACATGTTTTCATTAGCCGCTCCCATTGCATTCACTATTAGTTTGTGGTTTTGTTCTTCTATACTTTCCCACTCAGGTAATATTTTGGAAAATTTCCACTGTCTAGTACCTAAGGGTAGTAGAAAAGATTGTAGAGGTTGTTGTAATTTAACTGTGTCGCTACCAGTTGCAGCCAATTTATTCATTAACCCTTCTGAGTCCATACTGTTCAAGATTCCCAATCCTGTCCCTAGTATCCCAGTAAGATCTCTTTTCTGTCTGAGCATATCAGGAGCATGTTTCTGTAACCAAGTGGTCCGATCCATAAAGGAAGTGGTAAGGATTGGGGTACATTCTTATTGCATAGCAGAAGCATTTACTTGTATTTCCATTTCTACTCACTTCAGGGACCACTCTGGATTCAGTAATCATCTTTAGGTCCCTACTCTCTTAATAGCACAAGGTCCAATTTTGGTAATTATTGGCTGAATTGTTCTCCTTGAGGTAGTTCGGGCTCAAGTGATTGTGGTTTCTTCCAGTCTCTGGGTCAGTGTATTTTCTGCAGTCTCATTTATGTGGGGTTCAACACAATCCTGAGTAATACTGTAATCTAATCTACACCCCTTAACTGCACACCTTCAATTTTAAGTCTAAACTCAGGACAGGTAGACAAACAGGTCTCACAACATCCAGAATCAATTCAAAGTCATTCATAGGATTCTGGTGATACTTATGAAATCCAGCCTGAACAAACGCTTATTCACAACCCCAAACCTTTCTCCCTTCCCCAACAGTTGCATTGGTAACCTTCATCATTTGGGATAAGATCCTACAGGAGTAAGCGTCATAAGGTTTTCCATGGCAAAAAAATCTCCCAGTTGTACTATATATATGTGGTGTTGCATTAACTTTGGTCACAGTTATGGCCATAATCATGAGAAATACAGTTCTCCAGGCTAACATTGCTATCCAAAATCTATTCATTTTTCTCAAGTAAGTTTCAAATTCAGTTCATTATAACCCAGTGTTGCTTTCCAAGAGCATCTGGAGCCTTCTTTACTTGCATATGATGAATCCAAGCCTTCTGTTCCTTAATCTTTATTGCAGTATTAGTGGTGAGAAGCACCTGTAACGCTCCTTCCCACTGAGGCTCCAGAGTCTTTTCTGTAAAAGACTTAACATACACATAATCTCCAGGTTGTGTGTCATGTACTGGGCCATGTGGTTCTCTGCTCCGAGCTCCAGCCACATGCTTCTCAATTTCTCTGAGTTGTTTGTTCAGGGGCACCATGTACCTGTGTAGGGTTTATTCCCCTACTTGGGCCAGTGTTCCCTGTTGTACCCCATATGGCCTTCCATAGAGAATCTCAGAAGGACTCCGTTTCTCTTTTGCCCTCAGTTTAGTCTGAATCCACGACAATGCTAATGGAAGAGCCTGGGGCCAAGGTAATTGAGCTTCTTGTCCTAATCTTGCAATTTGCTGTTTCAAATTCAAATCAAATTACTCACTTTTTCTACCTGGCCACTTGACTGAGGGTGAATGGGGGGTGTGAAGTTCCCAATCTATACCAAACAGGTGACTAATTCACTTTGAAATGAAATGAAATGCGGTCCTCTGTCTGAGGATAGTGTGGTTGGAACTCCAAAGCATGGTATCATTTCTTGTAACAGTACTTTGGTGACCTCTCGTGCTTTGGCAGTTCTGGTAGGAAAGGCTTCTGGCCACCCTGAGAAGGTGTCTATTAACACCAATAAGTATCAGTACACCCCTTTCCTTGGAAGTGAGCTTCCCCATCCCTGTCCTTTGGAATTTTCAAATTCAGACCACATCAAGCCTTGAACCACTTGGTCTGGAGCTGTTTCTCACAGATTGGGCTGCTGAATTGCTGAGGTCTCTTCCAACTCAGCTCTCTGATGATCTTGGGACAATGCTGATCCCTGTTTTAGGTAAAAGCGCATATTTTTGGGACAGGAGACCTCCGGGACTGTGCACAACCTGCAGCTTGTAGGGTGATTAGCTCCATCATTTGAGTACTTTTAAGAAATATCAAAGTTTTCTAGTGCAAGAGAGCAGGATTTACCTGCGATTGTACAGTGCCAGAAGAAGAAATATTGATGTTTCCTTCTGTTTCTGTCACCAATATTCAGGTTTTTCATGTCCTTCTTCATTCATGATTTTCCACCTCTCCTATTTAAATGGCCATGTCTATCAACATCTCTTAACTAGACCAGTTGGATCCATGGCCTTCCCATTGCTCCCAGATTTCCTGCTCTACCTCCACTCTGGGCATTCCAATGCCTCTCAAATGAGTAGCTTCCCACTTTGAGCTACAGGGAGTTTCCCAGTCTTTCAGAACTTTAAATAACTCATTAGTCAACATCTTAATTGCACTTATGTCTTTTACAATTACCTTTGTCTATATCTAAAAATATTGCTGTATGGATATGCCTTGTGGATAAGTGGGCACATCAGATGCTGCTGGGTCATCTCATATGGCTGAGAGAAGAGTTTTGATGCTTTTAAAATTATATGATATTTACAATTTTTTATGTTGGCCATGAAGAGAAACTTTTCTGTGCCTCTGAGTCTCACCAGTTCCTGACCCCCAAAGAATCAAAACTAAAACTTTGCTGAAGTCCCTTCCAGATTCAGCTCCCTGATGATACCAGGATTCTGCTACTCCCAATTTTGGAATGGGCTGGAGCAGATGTTTATAGGACAGGAGCCCTGGGGCTGTAGGGGACCAGACACTTGCAAAGGGCATGAGCATAACTCATTAGCTGGGTTACTTGAGTGCTTTAAGGAATTTCAAAGGTTTCCCACCAGGAGAAAACAGAAACTTCCTGGAAGTGTACTGAGGCAGGAGAAGAAACATTGCCCTTCACCTCTACCATGTGTTACAATTATATGTTCCCCTCTGTGTTACCATTACACTGTCTATTGTTTCATGTCCCTCTTCATTTGGCTGTTTCCACCTCTCCTGTTTAAATGGCCATGTCTAAGGACATCTCTTCACTAGACCAGCTGGTTCTATGGCCTTCCCATTCTTCCCAGATTTTCTCTTCCAGTTCTTCTCTAATCGTTCCACATCAGTCAACATCTTAACTGTGTTCATATCTATCACAGAATCACCCTTTCTAAAGTCTTTGTTTAAAACTATTCCTATAATGAAATCCCTTGTGCATGGTTATGCTCACGTTTCTGGCAGTAGCTCTGTTTCTGGCCACCTGCACCCCAAATTGCTTTTCCTCCTAAGTTCTTAAGAATAGAAAATTAGGTATATTATAAAAGAAATTATTTACTGAATGGCCTTAATCTTAACAGACAAGAGACCTTAAATGGACTTCTTACTGCACAGGATAAATAAAAGAAGTACAGATACATAAAAACACAGTGCACAATGAAGATTCCTATATTACAGCCAGTGAAGAAATAGCAGAGATCAGGAGTCAATGTCACTTGCCACCAAAATGATGAGGGAGTACACATGGAGCCCTTTCACTCAACTTCCAGAAAAGTAACCACAAAAATGCATCCAGACTTGGGGGATAGGCCTTACCTGTTTGCAGAGACTATGCAGAAGACTTCTGCTTTGTGAGAGTTTTGTGCAACATTTATAGTTAGTAAAATGAATGTGTGTCACTCAGGAATTCAAGGCTTATCTCCCTTCAGTCTGCTCTCAAGGCAAGATGTTCATGGTCAGCTGGGAATTCCACCTCCCTGGCACCAGAGAGAACTCAGGACAGGACAGATGTCCAGCCTGGATTATCTCGGCAATTCCTGAGAGGTGGAAGATGCCCTGAGTTATGGCCCAGCTGATGGACAGAACAGATGAGCTCTGCTGTGTCACAGGGGAAGTCCTGCTGCAGGAACCTCATGGAACCAAGAGTGCGTTGGGACATTGTGATGCCTCATGGAACCAAGGAGACCATGGTGACACCAATGAACCTCTTTGTCCCAAGGGGCCTTTGTGACACTGCAAGGCATCAGGAAACCAAGGAGTGCAAAGGTCTCAAACATTCCTTGCAGGGTTCTGCCTTGGGAAAGGGGAGCCTCCTTGGTGGCACCTTGGGCTGGCACATACCTGAGGAGTGCATCTGTTTTCAGTGGCAAAAGTTTGGAGTTTTAGATTGCTTAAAAAAAAAAAAAAAAAGAAAAAAAGAAACTCCCACTTTACTTGGGTGCCACTAGTTCTCAGAGACTCAGTGCAGAAAGGAAAAAGTAAATAACTTTAAATGACTGAAGCACCTAGAGGCATTGAGCCATTGGCCATTGAGCCCCACTGAGTGCTGTTTCTGAGAAAGGCTCTCAAGTGACTAATAAAAACAGATAACTGGAGGCCATGATTACACAAAGCTCTCAGACACTCCAAGGCAAAAGCAAAACCCAAAGTCCTTTGAAAAACCGGCAGTCCCTGGGAGCATGAAGGAGCCCCAGGGCCATTCCTGACCAAGGCTCCCCAGGACTGGTCCCAGCAGATCCCTGAGGCCACTGGGATGTGGGGGGATGCTGAGGGCAGCCCAAGGGGTGACAGTGCCCAGCCTTGCTGGGGCTGTGCCAGGAGGCCCCAGTGGCTCAGGACAAGGTGTCTCCTCAAAGCCCTTGGTGGCCCAGACCCTGCTGTGCCCCAGGGCACCAAGACTTGGCTTCTCTTTTTCCCTACCTGTCATCTCTGCCTCCAGTTCTCTGCTCTGATTGTGGCTTGGGGACACTTTCTCACCTGTGTTCCTCGATGGGACCCAATAAAACTTGAAGAAACTTTGGAGTTTGATTCTCACTTGGAGTTCTTGAGAGGTTTCCTAACAAACCATGGCTCTGCCTTGATTTCCCTCTGGTCTGGTGCAGTTCATTAGGAATGTTTCCTATAATAGTTATGGAAAAATACTTCATAGTGTTTCTTAAAAATATCCATTCCTATTTTAAAGGATGGATTTTATTACTGTTCTCTTTAAGCAGAGGTCTTAGCAGCATTCTGTGATTGATATTGATCCAGAGTTTCTCCTCAGGAGGTCTGGCCTGCTCAGAGAAGCTGTGCCTTGAGGTCTCACCCAGTGTGGACAACCTTGCTCCACATTCCCCAACCCCATCCTCTCTGTCCTCACTCACCTGGGACCTGCTTTGCTTGGAGAACTGCCTCCACTCAAGCAAACATGGTTTTCTCCCCTTTGTTTTACTTTTGAAGCAATCTAAAACACCTTATTTTCCCCTGTGAAAACAGACACCCTCCTGAGGTATGTGCCAGCCCAAGGTGCCACCAAGGAGGTTCAGGCCGGGGACCGGGGCCTCAGGGGTGGTGCCTGGAGTCGGCACCATTTTTCCTTTCTGCCTCTAACTCCCAGCATGCCTTGCAGCACCATAGAGCCCCATTGGAGCCGGGACTACAATACCCATCATGCCCCGTGCTCCACAGAACCCTGGTATCCCACCTGTATGTCCAATAGATGTCCTCCAGAAACTCCAAGGATCCCTAAGTGTCCCCTCAGCGCCCATTCGGGTACCCCCAAAAACATCCCAGAATCCCCTGAATGCTCCCAAGCCCACAGATGCCCGTTACAGCCACTTCTGGGAATTCATCTCCTGCCATCCCCCCCTGAGCTCAGAGCACCTCATAACACAGTTCCGTGCCTAAAACTCCTGCTGTGCCCCGTGCCCTAAAGAGCCTGGTTGGAGCTCCCCAAGCTCCCTCAAGTGCTCCCGAACTGTAAACATTCCTCCCTGAGGACTTGAAGTTGCCATTCAGAGGCAAAAGTGTCCCCCAAGTGCCCTCCCAGAGCTCGTAAACACTCCACTAGAATCACTTCCGGGACTACAGCTCCCACCATGCTTTGTGGTGCCATAGAATGCTATTCAAGCAATGACTTCATCACCCATCATGCCCCGCGCTCCTCCAAGAGACATTGCAGCTGGGCCTGGAATAACCATTATGCACTGCAGCCCCATTAAACTGTATTATACCTACTCCTACAACTCCCATCATGCCCTGCACCCCGGAGAACCCCCTTACAGACCCCCATGAGCCACTTCAAAGCACAGACTTTCCATCAGGATCCCTAAGTTCTTTTTTAGTGCCCATTCAATTCCCCCAAGTGTCCTCCTGTCCCTCAAAATTCTTCCCCCAGACCCAAAACTGCCCCGAATGTGCCCCAGAAATGTCTCCCTGGACCCCAAAGTGCCCACCCTGAACCTGTCTGAAAAAAAAAGATATAAAAAAGATAAAAAAAATAACTCAAACATTATGAATTATCCTAAAAAGGGAGAAATAAATAAGCAATAGAGCTTAATTAATTAAGGAAATTGTATTGCATAAAAGCAATGACCAATAATTTTTTTGGTTGCTAATAAAATATTTTTATTACAAATATAAAAATTTGGTCTAAAAAATAGAATAACAATATTACAAATAAGGAAAATTAATTTTAATTTTAAAATTAAATAACATTTTTATTACAAAGAGAAATTAATGATGATTTTTATATTTTGGGTTGTTGGCACCAGGTGGGAGACATCATGATATGGTGATGATGGGGGTGAGGAGCAGGTTGTCCAAACAGGGTCAGCCTGCAAAGGGGCTCATTCTTCAATGTGCCCAGACCTCCTAAGGAGACATTGTGCATCAAGGTCACTTGGGAAATGCTTCTATCACTTTGCCTCTGAACAGAAAAATTGAAAAACATTCCCTTGAGTAAAGTCATGATGCACTTTCAAATCTTCCTTCTTAGGAAAACTCCAAAATGTCTCCAAGCGTCTGCACAAGCCCTTGGGACTTGAAGACAATTGAAGAAATACAAAGAGCTCCTGGAATCTTTCTGTATTTTAATGATCCCCAAAATTGTTATGAATGGAGTCTTCAATTGTTCAGTTAATCAAACACCAAATATAAATTTAGCAGTAATTCTTTAATAATAGCAGTAATTGTATATAAAAAATACAATCAAAGTATATTAGTTATGTATATTTAAATAAATACAAAATTTGGCAGTGAGTATTTTAGTGTAATTGAGGTTTGGTTCAAATAAAGCATAAGCAAAACCAACCAGGGGTACAGGGACGGCCATTCCTCTCAGACCATGCCAACTGAATCAAGCTAAAATCTCACTTATATAGTTTACTAATACATATTTATACAGAATATTCTGGAAAGCTCCTCCTCATTTCTATTCCTAAAATCTCCGTCACTATGTTGTGTTGCTCATGCTTCAACAATGATCGAGGGTCTCTCCTCCTTTGGGGATATTGTTTCTGATTAAGGCTCTGGGTCTTCCTCAGTGTTCACTAGGTGACCTCTCAGATAGAGCAGGCGTACTGAGCTTAGAGTTATATAATTAAGCCAATGTTCCCATAACAAGCCAAGTGTCTAATGCTTGGAATCATCCCAATTTGGCTCAAATCAAGGTCAAAAGTTTTATTTCTAGATGCTGTTTTTAGACCTATACCCTTACTACCTCTACTCCCACCAAACAACTGGAGAATGATAACATCTGCTTTGATTAACCTTCCATTATCTTTTATGCATTGGAACAATTAAGTACAATTTTTCCATTGCTACAAAGCAAAAATTTTGCTAATATAATTACAATTTAATTAGCAGGAATCATATTTATAAGAGGGCAGATTTGGGGCTGAGTCCAGGAGCCACAGGCGCTGAGAGAAGGTTGGAGAATCTGCTCAAGGAGGCAGAAGCAAAACTCCAAGTCCCTTGGAGCACCACTGGCCCCACTAAGGGTAGAGACTGCCAAAGGCTCCCCAGGGACTGGTGAAAGCAGATCCTTGAGGGCAGCATTGCAGGAGCCCAAGGCTGTGAGCAGGAACTGCAATGCTGAGCAAGGTCTGGGCTGGTTGGAGGCAGCAGAAAAGCCAAGGGCTGAGCCCAGGTCTGGCCCAGCAGGGCCTGTCCCTCATGAGTGGCTCGGGGCTGTTCCTGGGGCACTGGGATGGGAGGGGCAGCAAGGACAAATGGCATCACCCTGCAAGCCCTGCCATCCTGCTCAGGGAGGGCTGAGGCAGCAGCAAAGTGCAGACACTGCAGGAAAAGTTCCTCCTGTGGGGCTCCAGAGGTGCTGCCCAGCCCCGGGCACAAAGGCCTGGATGCCTCTGGCCCTGCCAGCCCTGCCCAGCCCTGGGCCATCTCTCCTGCAGCCTGTGCCCCTGTGCGTGCTGCTCCTCTGCCCTGGCCGGCTGCACACGCCCATCTCGCTGTGCCCCCAGCATTTCTCAGCCCAGCATTGCTGTGTCCTCCCTGGGCTCCCTGCACCCAGCGCTGCCGGCTCCTGGCACACAGAGCCATGGCATGGCCCAGCCTCAGCTGGGACACCTGGGCCACCAACATTCTGCCCTGGCAGGGACTGTGCTGCTTCCTCACCTCCAGGCTGAACCTTCCAGGCTGCACCTTGGGGAGGTTTCCTTCTCTTTCCACTCCTTAGGAAAGCTCTGTCGCCTGTTGTTCACAAACAGAGAAGGGCTGGTGGGAGATGCGGTGATCAGAGGTTATTGGGGTACAGTTATCATGAAATAATTAAGTTTTTAAACATCCTGTGAAAGAAGGCGGGACATCAACAGAATTTCTAACACCGGAGTTACAGAGAGCAGACTTCAACCTATTCAGGATGCAGATTTGGAGTGTACAAATCAGGTACTGATTGTTTTCTGAGGCAAACAGTCCTTAAAACAAAGGATTCCAAAAAGGATGGATATTCTCAAAGAAACAGAACTTGAACAATCAGGAGCAGCCTGTACCAGTGTCCCAGAAGATGAGCCAGTGAGGAAAACAACTGGCCTGGCTGGACATGGAGCTTTTTTCAGAAACTCAGGAAAAAAACAGGGTACATCAACTTTAGACAAAGGGGAAAGCAACTCAGGAAGTGTTTAAGGATGTTATCAGGTCATGAAGAAAGAAAATGAGGTGAAAGCTCAATTAGGACTTAAGCAGGCAGTTCTGTGTAGGATAACAAAATTTTTTTTATTAATACATTAATGACAAAAGGAGGGAAAAGGAGAACCTCAATTCCTTACTGGGGCGGGGGAGGGAGGGGGGAGGATATGCTTACCAAAGATAGGGAAAAGGCTGAGGTACTTAACCCTTCTTGGCCTAAGTTTTCAAGTGTAAGACATTTTGTCCTCAGGACAAGTGCTCTCCTGAGCTGGTTGATGGGGACAGGGAGCAGAACAGACTCCTGTAATCCAGGGAGAAGTAACAGGGGACCTGAGCCACTCAGATGCTCACAGGTGTCTCTACAACCAGATGGGATCCATATTAGGGGGATGATGGAACTGCTGGATGAGGTTCCCAAGCTGCTCTCCTTCATTTATCATCAGTCCTGGCTCACCAGGGAGGTCCCAGAGGACTGGAGGTGTCAATGTAAGCCCATCCCCAAGAAGGGCTGGAAGGAGGATCTGGGGAACTCCAGGCCTGTCAGCCTGACCTCAGTGCCCAGCAAGGTGATGGAGCAGATCATCTTGAGTGCCATCACAGGGCACCTGCAGGATGGATGAGGGATCAGAGCCAGCCAGCGTGGATTTCAATATCTGCATTGATGATCTGGATGAAGGCATTGTGTGCACCATCAGGAAATGTGCAGATGACACCAAGCTGGGTGTGAGTGTTGTGGAGGTTAGGAAGCTCTGCAGAGGGACCTGGACAGGCTGGATCCAGGGATTAAGTCCATCAGTTTGAGTTTTAACAAGTGCTGGGTCCTGCGCTTTGGCCACAACAACCCCTGCAGTGCTCCAGGCTGGACTGGCTGGACAGTGACAAGGCAGAAAGGGAGCTGGGGACGCGGATGGACAGCAGGCTGGACATGAGCCAGCAGTGTGCCCAGGGGGACAAGAAGGTCAAAGGTTCCTGGCCTGGATCTGGAATGGTGTGGCCAGCTGGACCAGGGCAATGATTCTTCCCCTGTGCTGAGCACTGGTTGGGATGCACCTTGAGTGCTCTCTCCAGTTCTGGGCCCCCCAATTTTGGACGGACATGGACGGGCTGGAGCGTGTCCAGACAAGGGCAACAAGGCTGGTGAGGGGTCTGGTACACAAGTGCTCTGAGGAGTGGCTGAAGGAGCTGGGGTTGTTTATCCTGGAGAAAAGTAGACTCAGATGTTACCTTATCACTCTCTACAACCTCCTGAACCGTGGTTTTAGTCAGGTGGGGATTCGTCTCTTTCACCAGGCAGCAACTAGCAGAATGAGAAGACACAGTCTTAAGCTCCGCCAAGGGAAATACAGGTTGGATATTAGGAAAAAAGTTTTTTACAGGAAATGCAGCAAAATTCTGGAATGATCTCTCCAGGGGTTGGTGGAGACACCATCCCTATATGTTTAAAAAAAAGACTAGGTATGGCAATTGGTGCCATATGGAGGTGTTAGGCAGGGGTTGGACTTGAAGTTTTCTTCCAACCTAGTGATTCTCTAATTCTGTGAATTTCAGCTGAAGTCTCTGTCCCTGTCCTTTCCCTGTGTCTCTCTTGCAGATGGAAGTTGCTGGGGCCATTCTCACCGTTAACCCCTAATTTGAATGCAGACAGATGTTCTTAGGTGTGTTAATCAGGTGTTGCTCAATGTTTATGTGGAATTTTTGTATCCTCATGGCACTAAAAAGACCAGTGTGGCACTGTGGAAACTCTTGGAACCAAAAAGCCACTGAGACATTGGGGCAGGATGGTACCAAGGAGATCATTGAGATACAGCAGATCCAAAAACACTGTGGTGGCTCCATGGAAACTCATGGAATCATGGGCACTGTGAATCCACAGGGCCTCGTGGAACCAAGGAGTGAATTGTGACTGTGCCAAACCTAATGGAACCAAAGAGCCACTGTGGAACTTCAGAGCCTTGTGGACCAAGGGGACCACACTGACACAGTGAGGGTCCATGGAACCAAGTGGCCATGGTGACACTGGAGCCTCATTGACCAATGGTGCATTGTGACACTGCAGGGCAGTATGGAATCATGGAGACCACTGTGACATTACACAGTGCCATGGCAACAAGGGACCATTGTGACACTGTGAGGCCTCGTGGGACCAAGGAACAGTTGAGGTACTAAGGAAATTGTGGCAACTGTGTCACCATGGAACCAAGGAGACCATTGTGACAGTTCACAGCACCATGGAACTAAGGATTCATGTAACACTGTGGGACAAATGGAGCCAAGGGACCATTGTGACACTGTGGGGCCTCATGGATCCAAGGAGAGCATTGTGACACTGAACCTAATGGAATTGTTGCAACTGATACAACTTCTAGGTTCAGGACAAGGTGTCTCCTCACAGCCCTTGGTGGCACAGACCCTGCTGTGCTCCAGGGCACCAAAACTTGTCTTCTCCTGGGCACTGCCAGCCCTGCCAGGGCCCTTGGCCATGTCCAGCACAGCTTGTCCTGTGCTGTCCCACAGCTGCTGCTGTGTCCCTGCAGGCTGCACACTCCCATCCCACTGCCCCTGGCTCTGCCCTGCCACTGCCAGCCGTGCCCTGACCTCTGCCACCCTCACCCTCTGTGCCTTGGGACACAAACACATGCACTGAGCTCATCCTCCTCCTCCTTGGTGCTTCTCCTGCCACAGCACTGCCCTGGGAGCATTCATTCCTCACAGGAGCTGCTGTCTTTGTATTGGTGCATTTTATAGCTCTTCTCTGCCTATCTGTCAATTCTGTCTTCAAAGAGCTCTCCAAGGAATAGATTCATTGAATTGTGGAATAACACAAAGGTGGCAAGAGCCCTGTGAGCCCTCTTGGCCTGGGTGTGGCTGGGATGGAGTTCCCTTTGCCCAGAGCAGCTCCTGTCCTGCTGTGCTTGGCTCCTGTGGCTGGAGTGGGTTTGGTCCCAAACCAAGGTTTGACTGCTCCTGAGCAGGGCTGGCCCCACATGAGGCATCTCTGCAACCCCTAAAGCAATGGCCTGGGCGGGGGGGCAAGTGTTCCTGGGGACACAGGGACGGGAAAGCTGGGATAGACTGACCCAAGTGATCTTCCATTCCATGGGATGTCCTGATCAGCAGGGACATGAGGGGACAAGAGGACCTCTGTATTTTCTGTATTAATACACTTGTCTTCTAAAGCAACTATGACGTGTTGAATTCTTGTGCTGAATTCTTGTCTCTCTGTGGTTTTCCTTTCTTCTGCATTTGGCCCTTGCTTTGTATTCCCCCTGACATTAATCTCTCTTTATAGTGACCCACAACTGTTCACCTTATTTTCTCCTGTTTTCTGAGTAAGGAGGGACAGGGACAGAGACACTCTGTTGTCACTGGATGCCCAGATGGGTTTAGCCACAGCCACCTTGCCCAACTCTGCTCTTATGGGCACCCCCAGAAATGTCAGGGCTCTGTCAGGTGCCATCCCCTGATCTGGGCTCTTGCCCTGCTCACAGCCCCAGGGGTGTCCAGGGACACGAGTCCTTCCCTGGCACACACACACAGACAGTTCATTGCGGCAGGGACAGGGGCTCCCTGGGCTCTGGTGCCACAGCCAGAGCCTGGCAGGGACTTTAGCCCTGCAGGTGTCACCCTGCCCTGCCCCTGCCTGAGGTGCTCCACGGCCAGAGGGATGGACACGGGGAGCTCTGAGCACAGGAGCTCATCCCAGCCCTGCATCCAGGGGTTCCCAGGGGATGTTAGACTCTGGAAACTCCAGAAACATCTGCAGGTGTTTGTGCTCACTGGGTTTAAGTCCCCTCACATGCACATAAGATGTTCAGGGCTGTGGAATGTCCTTGCACTGCAAACACAGACTCCTGACCTGGTCACTTGATGTCCCTCCAGGCAGGGAAGAACAACCTCTGTGCCCTGGTGTGAGAGGCACTGCTGGAAGCAGCTCTGGCTTTGCAAGGGCCACTGCTGGGACAGCCCCACCCTGAACAATGCCACATTTTGGCTGTCACTGCTGTTCTCCTCTCCAGGGCACTGTGTTGGGAACATCCTTGAGTGCAAACGGGGAAGGAGATTGAAGCTTTCAGGCCCTGCACTGGGGAGATGCCTTTGCATGAAGGAAATGATGTTGCAGAGTCCAGCTCTGTCCCAGCAGTGCCCACAGCCTGTCCCTGCCTGCAGTCCCTGGACAGTCACACAGCAGGACTGAGACTGAGCTAAATGAGCCCTGAGGACTTAAACCAACACAGGGGCTTTGAAGGGGAGTGTGGAAGTGAAGGAGGGGGAGGTTATGGAGCAGAAGCCTTGGGGGTGCCTGGCAGTGAGGAGCACTGGGGTTCCTTTTTCACCCCAGCTCTGAACAAAGGCACCAACCCTGCAGAGAAGCCAAGGAGGAAATATGTCAGGCAAACACAGCAACACCAAGTTCTTTATTTTGTGTAAGCACATATGTGGTACAACTCCAGGATTATATAGTCTATGGTTCACACTAGAAATGCAAATACTGAATTAAAAATGGTAAAGATAAGTATTTTCTTGTTAAAAAATTCTAAAATATGTCATACCTGTGCTAGAGTGTTATGGGCTGATGTTTGGACTGGCTCCTCTCCTTGCTTCACCCGTGCAGCTGCCGGTCCCTCCCTCGGACTGTTATATCTAGGCTGGTGTTTTCCGGCTCTCTGTCTCCTGCTGCGCTTCGGTTTTGGGCTGTGTCTTGCTCTGGCCGTCTGCTCAGCTGTAACCCCCTCCCCTGGCTGCTTTGGCCATTTTTTTTCCCCTTTCCCCCAGCTGCTTTGTCTGTGCCCCTGTTTTGGCTTGTCTTGGGTTTGCTTTTGCTTGTCTTGGGCGCGCTTTGGCTTGTCTTGGGCTTTCTTTGGCCTGCTCCCGGCTGCCCCTCCCCCTCTCTCCCTTCTCCCTGCTCCAGGGATTTGCACCGACTCTGGAGGACGAGGATCTGGACTTCGGGGGCCGCTGCTGGAGGTCGGCTTGGGAGGCTCTGCCGCTCTCCCCAGCAAGGACCAGCTAGGTTCGTCTCATCTGGGTTTGGGTTGGGGAGTGTTTCTTTTGTATTTTTGTTAATAAAAAAGTTTTTTCCATTTTCACATGAAGAACAATTCTTTCTGAGCTCAGTGAAGGAAGGAATTGTGAAAAAGAAAAAGGGAGGGGGGGGCCCTTTGGAGCTCTTTTTCCCCAAATTTGTCCTAAACTTGGACACAGAGAAAAAAAAAAACTACAAACCAAAACCACAGTACATAGAGTGGGCATTAATGAGTATTATTATAATAGTGATAAAGGAGAATGAGAGTTTATTTTTTCTGAGAAGCATTCATGATGATTTTCCTCAAGCCATCCTTGAGCTCCTGGTTCCTCAGGCTGTAGATGAGAGGGTTCAGGGCTGGAGGAACAACTGAGTACAGATATGACAGTAGCAGATCTAGAGTTGGGGAGGAGATGGAGGGTGGCTTAAGGCAGGAAAATGTGCCAGTGCTGAGAAGCAGGGAGACCACAGCCAGGTGAGGGAGGCAGGTGGAAAAGGCTTTGTGCCGTCCCTGCTCAGAAGGAATCCTCAGCACAGCCCTGAAAATCTGCACATAGGAGAAAACAATGAACACAAAACAGGCAAAAGCTAAACAAACACTAACTGCAAAAAGCCCAAGTTCCCTGAGATAGGATTTGGAGCAGGAGAGCTTCAGGATCTCTGGAATTTCACAGAAGAACCCCCCCAATGCATTGCCCTGGCACAGGGGCAGGGAAAATGTATTGGCTGTGTGCAGCAGTGAATAGAGAAAGGCACTGGCCCAGGCAGCTGCTGCCATGTGGGCACAAGCTCTGCTGCCCAGGAGGGTCCCGTAGTGCAGGGGTTTGCAGATGGACACGTAGCGGTCGTAGCTCATGATGGTCAGGAGAAAATACTCTGTTGACATAAAGAAAAAAAAGAAGAATACTTGTGCAGCACAACCAGAGTAGGAGATGTTCCTGGTGTCCCAGAGGGAATTGTGCATGGCTTTGGGGACAGTGGTGCAGATGGAGCCCAGGTCAGTGAGGGCCAGGTTAAGCAGGAAGAAGAACATGGGGGTGTGCAGGTGGTGGCCGCAGGCTACGGTGCTGATGATGACGCTGTTGGCCAGGAGGGCAGCCAGGGAGATGCCCAGGAAGAGGCAGAAGTGCAGGAGCTGCAGCTGTCGCATGTCTGCCAATGGCAGCAGGAGGAAGTGGCTGATGGAGCTGCTGTTGGACATTTCTTCAATCTGGACATTGTGGACTGTTGAAAGAAAATATTGATACACTGGGTCAGATTTCCGTTAGTCAATCCTATGCTTTTTTTCTCAGTAATTTACTCAAAAATTCATCTCTTTCTTTGGAAAATATCACTTTTTTTTTTAAATTTTTAAGCTGTGGGTTTTACTGATAATGTATTGCCTCCTTCGTTGAAGGGACAGAAATCCTCTTTCAGCATTGCTCTCAGCCTGAACACTGGGGAGCCCAGAGGGAAAAAAGGACTCCCACTCCCAGAGCAGTCACACCTGCGGGATCCACACAGCTGGCACTTGGTGATTACACCTCTCTCTATTTCAGGGTGACTGCACTTAAAATTTTCTGCAAAAATAAAGAGGACTCCGTAAAATGTCTGGTTTCAAAGTCAACTTCTCTGAACACTTCTCTCTTTCCCTAGGCACCTGAAGATGGAGGGTATCCAGGTTTGATCTGGCTGTCTGCTGTCTGGAATTGTGCCTATTGGGAGAAGTTTCCCTCTATCCAAGCCTTGTCGCTGCTAGGGCTGCCAGAGCCCAGACCAGCCCTTGAGGCTCAGCTCTGCCCTGCACACTCCTCCCAGCACAGGGTACTGCCCAGGGGCATCTTCCTGGCAGCAGGGCCTTAAGGGCAGCTCAGATAAACTGAGATGCTGCAAGCCAAGGTGCTGCTGCTGCTGTCTGTAGGCAGAGGAGGGTGAGGAGGCACTTTGTGAGGAAGATCTGAGGAAGATCTGAGGCAGATCTGCTGATGCCCAGTGGGACAGTGCAGGAGACTCAGTGACACAGACACACCTGGCAGCCCCTTTCCCTTCCCTTGAGGAGAAAGCTGCGAGCAGTCCTGGCCATGCAGCACCATCTCCACAGCAGGAGAAATCTGCCCTGATGGGGGTGGCTCTTTCCACCTCCAACTTCTCCCCACTGTCCATGGGGAGCTGCCAGGCAGGCGGAGATATCTCCCTGGCAGGTGGCACATGCCCTGGGCTGGCCAAGAGCCCTCATAGCTGCAGGAGCTGCTCTGCAGGACAGCCCTGGGCAGCCCTTGCTGCAGCCCCAGCTTCAGCCCCTGCAGCCATCCCTGGCAGCAGGAGCCATCCTGCCCTGTCTGTCCCTCTTGACAGTGCCCAGGGCAGCCTCACTCTGCAGCACATCCTCCTCCTCCTCCTGTGCCTCAGAGAAACTGGGAGAGTCCTCCTGACACATCCCCCGGGCTGTGAGCTGTGCTGGCTCCAAGAGGTCCCTCCAGGAGCACAGAGGACATTGCCCTGCACCCACAGACTCACCATGTCCAGGGCTATGAAGATGTTTCCCTAAGTGAAATCTCAGCTCAATGTCTTCCCATTCCTGATTGCCTTCAGCCTGTCTGTGTCTGGCTCCTGTCCCCTCAGTGCCTGCAGGCAGTGCTCTCAGCCCTGCTGGGCTGGGAGAGAAGCAGCTTCTCAGCAGAAATGTCTTTTTGAAGCTTTTCCTGGTTGCCATTATCTCCCTCTGTGCCAGGAGACACAACACAATGACTTTGATGACTCTCTCAGGAGTTTGGTCTTTTTTAAATTAGATTCAGTCCCTGAGAGAATGTTTTTCAAAAATCCTCTCAAGAACTCAAAATTAAATTGAAACTTGAAAGTTTCTTGAACTTTTAATGGGTCTCACTGAGAGACAGGACTGAGAAAGTTCCCCAAGGTACCAGATAGAGCAGAACAATGGAGGCACTGGTAACATGTAGGAACAAGAAAAGTAAAGGTGTCTCTGATGCTGAGCAAACCTGGATGTGTTTCAGGAATGCAAAGGGCCATGGCTGAACCCCAGCCCCCGGGAAGGCAGATCCTGTCCTTCCCTCATTGCTCAGGGATCTTCCTGGGGCACTGGGTTTTGGGGATGTGCAATGCCAAAAGCAGGACCATGGGGCGGCCCCTGCCAGGCTGCTGAGCAGGGACAAGGAGGCAATGAGGCCCCAGCACAGCAAGGCTCACTTGTCCCCTGCTGGCCTCAGGCCCAGGGCCAGCAGCCATGGCCCAAGTGCTGCAGCAGTTGGCTCTGGCAGGGCCTTTCAGCTGCTGCCCATCCCTGTGCCCTCTGCAGCCCAGGCTGTCCTACAGTGTCCATGCCCTGCGCCTCTGTCCCTGCAGGCTGTCTTCATCCCCTGGCTGCCCAATCTCGCTGGCCCCTTCCTTTGCTGAGAGCTCTGCATCCTGCCTGCCTCTGCCTGGACACACTAAGCCTTGGGCTGCTCCAGACTCCTTTTGGGGAACGTGTTGCACCACAGCCCTTCTTGGAGAGAGAAATTCCTTTCTCCTTGTATTCAGTGAGGACTGCCTCAGCTGTTCATGGCATCAATCCTTTCTTTCTCTGTTTGCCACTATGACAAAATGATCCACTGTCTCTGAAATGGCCCTTCAATCCCTCCCAGGGTTCTCCTCTGCTGTCCTCAGTCCCCACTCCACTGAGCACTGAGCTCCTTTGTCCTTATATAGTGGTCATTTGCTTGAGGCCTCCAAACCCCACCTCCAGAGATCTCTTCACCTTCTCCAAGGTGTTTTCAAATGAAGACATCCAGTTCATAGTGTAAGAAAATCACCAGAGGAAGAAGGCTAGTCAGACCTCTCTCTTCTGGCTACTTTTATTTGGGAACAACCCTTGAAGAGATACAATTTGGGCTCAGTGTTATAAGGCAGGAGAGAATCAGCTCTGAGGAAGACAAGGGCAACCAGACTTGGTGGAAATGGCAGCTTTTGTCTGGGAGCAATCCCTGCATTTCAGGAATTCTGAAGGGGAATCCTATTTTGGCTATGGATGCTTGAATGAGAAGAGAGGTTCTTTTCCATTTGAAGGAAAGCCCAGAGCCCCAGTGTTTCAGGGGAACATGACAAGAGCATGGCAATGGGCATGCCAGGGGCACTTGTACCATTCAGGCAAAGACAACCAGGCCTGTTACCTGTTCTCTTGTTTCCATGGGACCCAGCAGAATCACAACAGTATCGTCATATTGGATTCTTGGTTTCATGAGTCCCAGGTGTGTCACACTGGCCTCTTGTTTCCATGGGGCTCCACAGTGTCACAATGGTCCCTTTTATCCATGAGGCTTTGCAGTGTCACAGGGGTCTCCTTGGTGTCACAGTATCACAATGGACCCTTGGTTCCATTGGGACTCAGAAGGGTCTCCTTGGTTCCACAGGGTCCTGCAGAGCCTCTTGACTCAACAAGGCCCCCAGATGTCATCATGGTCTCCAGGATTCCATAAGATCTGGCCACGTCACAATGGACCTTTGGTTCCATGGGGTCTGGCACTGTTACATGAATCCTTAGTTCTATGGGTTCCCCCATGCAGGGGTTTCTTTCCTAGCAAGGCTGGTTGGCAGATAAGAAGAACACATATGGCTCAAGGGTGCAGTGGCAGAGAAAACAAGGTCCGAACATGGGAACTTGGAGTAGGTTTTATGGAAATGGGTCAATTTTAATGCACATTTAGTGACTAAATATAAGAAACACACTTGTAGAAGCATATGTCCACATAAGGATAAGCATTATCCCCCATTGGACCTGAGTCCTGAAAAAACTTATGCCCTCTTTAGCACCAAATTTGTGCTAAATAGTGTTATTGTGGTATTTTTTAGATTTGGTGACAGCCGGGCCTCACAGCACCAAGGAGTCAAGTGTTCCATTATGGAACATCAAGAACAAAGGGGTCTTTTGACACTGTGGGAGCTCATGGAACCAAAATCTATTTGGACTGCATGGAGCCATGTGGAAGTTATGGTCTTTTGTGACACTGCGGATCCAAGGAGACCATTGTGGCACTGAGAAACCTCATGGAACCAAAAGTAATTTGTGACAGAGAAAGTCCTCATGGAACCAATGGTCCATTGTCATACTGCACATCCAAAAAGGCCATGGTGACTCTATGGAACCTCCTGCAATCATGGGTGCATTGTGACACTGCAGGGCCTCACAGAACCAAAAAGTCCATTGTGACACTGCAGGGCTTCAAAGATCCAAGGAGTCCATTGTGACATTTCTGTACCTCATGCAAACAAGGTGACCATGTTATATTCCAGAAACGCATGGAACAAAGGGTCCATGGTGACACTGCAGAACTATTGCTGAGAGTATGAAAGCTCACGGGCGGCCTTTGTGACACTGTAGATCCAAGGAGGCAATTGTGTCACTGAGGAACCTCATGGAACCAAGGGTCTGTTGTTACACTGTAGGGACTCATGAAACCAAAGGTCCATTGTGACATTGCAGGGCCTCATGGAACAATGGAGACAATTTTGACACAGAATCCCAGAGTGAATGAGGTTGGAAAAGATCTTTGAGACCATCCAGTCCAACCTGAGACCTAACATCCCCTCATCAACGAATCCATGGTTTTGAATGTCACGTCCAGTCTTTTTTAAAATGTCACTGGGGGTGGTGACTTCACAACCTACCTGGGCAGAATTTTCCAGTACCCAATCACTCTTTCAGTGAAGAATTTTTTCCCTGATGTCAAACCTAAACTCATCTTCAGACTGTGTCCTCTCATTGTGTCAGTGGTTTCCTGGGAGAAGAGACTAATCCCCACCTGACCATAACCTCTTTTCAGGGAGTTGTAGAGAATCTCACTGGAGACCATTGTAGCCATTACGGCCATTGTAATGAGGCAGGGCTTCATGGAATCAAGAGGACCACAGTGACAGTGTGGGGCTCCATGGGACAAAGGGGCCATTCTGACACTGTGGAACCAAGGAGACATTTGTGAGACTATGGGGCACTGTGGAACCAAAGGTGCATTTTGACACATGAGGGCATAATGGAACCAAGGAGACCATTTTTACAGTATGAGGCTTTGTGAAATCAAAGGGTCATTGTGTCACTTCAGAGCTTTGTGGAGCCAAGGGGACCATAATGACACACTGGAACTAATGGTCTGCTGTGACTCTGTGGGGTGTCCTGGAATCAATGGTCTGTTTTGACACTGCAGGGCCTTATGGAATCATGGAGACTATTGTGACACTAAAGGTGATGCCTTAGAGGGCTACCTAGAACAGAGGCTAGGCAAGGTTAAGAGAATAAAGTGGGTATTTATTAAAGGCCTTCAATAGATACACCTTGGGCAGTCAGAAGCCTCCCAAAGGCTACACCTGAGATTGATAGTGGTGACAACATTTTTAAGAAATTATAAGTTTGGTAAATTTACATATCAGGACTTAATCCTCCAATTACAGCTTCAAGTAATGAAGCCTTATTCCCCCAATTTTGTTTATACTTTTCAGAGTCTGAGGCTGTAGGCTTTCCTTGAATTTCAGAGGAATTGTTTTGTCTGACCAAAGTGTGAAGATAGTTAACTAACGCATTATATATGGAGTTCAGAGTTATGCACTAATGCAGTACAGGATTTGAAAAATATAAAGGCAAAAATCTTAAGGCATCACAGGCCTCACTGAACTAAGGGGACACTGTGACACTTTGTGGCCCTAGGGAACTTAGGAGTCCATTGTGACACTGCAAGGTCCCATGGAAGCAATGAACAATTGTGACAAGATAGGGTCTTGTTGGTCCAAGTGTGATTGTGTCTCTGTGTGGCACCATGGAACCAAGGAGTCCATAGTGACAGTACAGAGCCCCATGGAACTAAAGATTCATGTAACAGTGCCAGACCCTATGGAACTAAAGGTCCATTGTGACATTGCCAGGTCCTATGGAATCCTGGAGACCATGATGACATCTGGGGGCCTTGTTGAGTCAAGAGGCTCTGCAGGACCCTGTGGAACCAAGGAGACCCTTCTGACATTGTGAGTCCCCATGGAACCAAGGGTCCATTGTGATACTGTGACACCAAGGAGACCCCTGAGACACTGCAAGGCCTCATGGAAAAAAGGGACCATTGTGACACTGTGGAGCCCCATGGAAACAAGAGGCCAGTGTGACACACCTGGGACTCATGAAACCAAGAATCCAATATGACACTACTGTTGTGATTCTGCTGGGCCCCATGGAAACAAGAGAACAGGTAACAGAGCTGGTTGTCTTCGCCTGAATGGTCCAACTACCCCTGGCATGCCCATTGCCATGCTCTTGTCATGTTCCCCTGAAACACTGGGGCTCTGGGCTTTCCTTCAAATGGAAAAGAACCTCTCTTCTCATTCAAGCATCCATGGCCAAAATGGGATTCCCCCTTTAGAATTCCTAATATCTAGGTATTGCTCCCAGACAAAAGCTGCCATTTCCACCAAGTCTGGTTGCCCTTGTCTTCCTCAGAGCTGATTCTCTCCTGCCTTATAACACTGAGCCCAAATTGTATCTCTTCAAGGGTTGTTCCCAGACAAAAGTAGCCAGAAGAGAGAGGTCTGACTAGCCTTGTTCATCTGGTGATTTTCTTACACTATGAACTGGATGTCTTCATTTGAAAACACCTTGGAGAGGGCCCAGAGATCTCTGGAGGTGGGGTTTGGAGGCCTCAAGTAAATAACCACTATATAGGGACAAAGGAGCTCTGTGCTCAGTGGAGTGGGGACTGAGGACAGCAGAGGAGAACCCTGGGAGTGATTGAGGGGCCATTTCAGAGATAGTGAATCATTTTGACTTAGTGAAAAACAGAGAGAGAAAGAAAGGATTGATGCCATGAACAGTTGAGGCAGTCCAGACTGAACACAAGGAGAAAGGAATTTCTCTCTTCAAGAAGGGCTGTGGTGCAACACGTTCCCCAAAAGGAGTCTGGAGCAGCCCAAGGCTTAGTGTGTCCAGGCAGAGGCAGGCAGGATGCAGAGCTGTCAGCAAAGGAAGGGGCAGCGAGGTGGGGCATCCGGGGGATGACGACAGCCTGCAGGGACAGAGGCGCAGGGCATGGACACCGTAGCACAGCCTGGGCTGCAGAGGGCACAGGGATGGGCAGCAGCTGAAAGGCCCTGCCAGAGCCAACTGCTGCAGCACTTGGGCCATGGCTGCTGGCCCTGGGCCTGAGGCCAGCAGGGGACAAGTGAGCCTTGCTGTGCTGGGGCCTCATTGCCTCCTTGTCCCTGCTCAGCAGCCTGGCAGGGCCGCCCCATGGTCCTGCTTTTGGCATTGCACATCCCCAGGGCCCAGTGGCCTGGGAAGAGCCCTGAGCAATGAGGGAGGGACAGGATCTGCCTTTGCCAGGGGCTGGGGCTCAGGCCTTGGCCCTTTGCATTCCTGAAACACATCCAGCTGTGCTCAGCACCAGAGGCACCTTTCCCTGCTTTGTCCCCACCTGCCACCAGTGCCTCCAGTGTTCTGCTCTAACTGGGGCCTGAGGACACTTTCTCAGTCCTGTCCCTCACTGGGATCTAGTTAAATATGAGAAACTTCAGTGCTTCAATCTCACTTGGAGCTCTTGAGAAGTTTTTTGAGCACACTCTCTCAGGGACTCAGTCTGATGCAAACAGCACCAAAGCTCTGAGAGGGTGATTCAAGTCCTTGTGCTGTGCCTGTGCTGCTGAGCTGGGCCAGGCTCCAGCACAGAGGCAGCTCCTGGCAGGTGCAGCGCTGCAGAGAGACAGCTCTGCCCAGGAGCAGCTCCTGTGACAGCCCAGCAGGGCTGGGGCACTGCCAGGGCATGGCAGGTACACGAGCAGGGCACAGGCAGAGCTCACAGTGCTCAGCACTGGCAGGGGCTGTGTCATGTCCCAGAGGGGGCTGTGGCACAGCAGCACCTCTGTGGCTGTGTCATGGAGCCAGAGAGCAGCTGTGATGTCAGAAAGGGGCTGTGTGACAGCAGAGAGTGGGTTGTGTGAGGTCACAGATTGGGCTGTGACATCACAGAACAGGCTGTGATATTGCTGAGTGGGCTGTGACAGCACTGGACGGTTGTGTGACACCATAGAGAGGGCAGTGAGGTCACAGAGGAGACTGTGCCATCATAGAGGGTGGCTCTGATATCAGACAGCAGGCTGTGACATTACAGAGCAGCTGTGTGATGTCCCAGAGAAGGCTGTGGCATCAGTGAGTGTGTTCTGCCATCACAGGGTGGCTATGTGACATCAGAGAGGGGCTGTGACATCCTAGAGCAGGATGTGGCATCACAGAATGGCCGTGTGACATCCCAGGGCAGATTGTGTGACATCACAGCAATGACTGTGACTTCACAGATCACAGAGGCTGTGTGACATCACAGGGGCTATATGACATCACAGGGCAATGTGACATCACAGGGTGCTGTATGACATCACAGGAGTTGTGTGACATCACAGAGCTGTGTGACATCACAATGAATTTGCGATATCATAGGGTGCTGTGTGACATCATAGGATGCTGTGTGACATCACAGGGTTGTGTGACATCACAATGAATTTGTGACATCATAGGGTGCTTTGTGACATCATAGGGTTATGTGACATCACAATGAATTTGGGACATCATAGGGTGCTGTGTGACATCACAGGGGCTGTGTGACATCACAGGGTGTTGTGTGACATCATAAGGTTCTGTGTGACATCACAGAGCTGTGTGACATCATAGGGTGCTGTGTGACATCCCAGGGCTGTGTGAGGTCACTGGGGAGGTCACTCTGCCCCGTTCCCCCCTCACAGTCCAACACTGCTCGTGCACAGGGGGGTCCCCTGTCCCCCCAGGTCCCCCCGCCCCCCATGCCACAGCCTCCCCCAGAGGATGTTCCATGAGATCGACCCCAGAGTCTGACACGGGGACAGGGGCCGGGCCCTGGGGGTGGCACAGGGGGACAGGGACCCCCCGGCAGCATCCCCATGTCCCAGGGCCAGAGCCTGGGCCAGGGCTCCTTCACCCTGTTATGAGCCAGGGGCTGACAGCATTTAAAAAATCCCCAGCACGGGATCAGCAAAAACCAGATTTAATGTTAAGCTACAGCACGACAAAGTTCCTTGGCAAGAGTCACCCTACCCCTGGACTGGACACTTCAGGCACACCAAGGAAACAATGCAACAACAAAAACAAACAAAATCCAGTCAATCAAATCAGAAATGAACCGAGAATTGTCCGTGTGTGTGTGCTCAAGTGGGTGTGACAAAAGGACAGTGAGGGCAAGGATAAAAGCAATGCAGCCTCAAAGCCTAACAGAGTTCAAACTTAACAGGACTTAACTTACACCTTAACCTTAACTTATACTTTGATCTTCACAATTTAGCAAAAGAACTGCACTTAACAGTATTTAACCTAACTTTTAACTGATGACTATAACAATTTAACAGAGGAGTAACACTTAAGAGTATTTAACTCAGCTTATAAGTTATATTAAACTTAAATTAGGAAAAGAACAATACTTAACACCATTTAACTCAGCTTACATCTTGTCCTGGGGTGACTTTATCATGTTGAATTGTATCTCCATCCATCTATTTAGCCCAGAAATAACTTTTGCACCTTTAAAACTAGATTTGAGAGTGAAGTGGGGGGAGAAGAAGAAGCGGTGGAATGTCTGAGGCAGTTGTTTTCAAAATATATAGATAAGAGCTTCAGCTTTCCTTCTTCTGACTGTGTTGTCTGCAGCATGGATGGGCAGTGAGAGGGAGCTCTCATCTGTTTTTTAGTCAGTACTTTTTTAGCTAGCTGAGGCACTGAAGTTCCCTGGGCTGTGATTTTTCTTTTTCTTGGAACTATTCAAACCTGCTCTGGACTGAAAACCCAGAACACCGGGAGCTCACACCTGTGACCCACTGGGGCCTGGGACGCTGCATACCAGCACCAGAGGGACTGATAAGAGACTGAGTGAGCCGAGCTACACCCACAAAAAGGACTTTCTGAATTTGCCATCTCTTCAGAACAGTGAGAGGTTTTATTGTTCAATATTTTTCCCTTTTTATGCTTGTCAATACTTGTTAAACAAATAGGGGTCTTTCCACTTTTCTCCAATGAAATCTTTTCCTGAAGCAGTAGGAGAAGGGGCTTGAATCTACTTTCTAGGGGGATCCCTTTTGGAGTTTCTTCCCAAATTTGCCCTGAACCAGGACATACTTCAATGACCCAGGTAATAAAAACATGCTTGCATATTATGAAGTGTGCAAGTACTAAACCTGTGCCCCTTTGCAGGCAGACATCAGTTGTCTGCCCATGAACAGGCAGTGCCACTTGCAGGGCCCGAGTGCCCTGAGGTGCCGAGCTGGGATTGGCATCTCTCAGAGAGGAACTGAGGGAGAGCAGAGCACCTTGCAAGCTGCAGGATCCTGACAGCACCAGAGGGCTCCTGTCCCATAAACATCTGCTCTGCTCCATTCTGAAATAGCAACCAGCTTCCTGTTCCTCAAATCCAGCATCCTTCACATCTTCTCGAAGATGCCTCCAAGTCCCCAACCATACCTTTGTTCAACATGTTTATTTTTATTCTGGCTTTGGATGCTTGGGAAAGACAAAGAGAAATGCAAAGAAAATCAAGGCCACCATGAGCCAGGAGGATGTGGAGCCCCCAGCCAGGTGTCTTCCCAACACGGATCAGCAGCACCAGGGCTCAGGGTGGCTCTGCTCACCAGGGGTCACTGGGGATCATCCAGCGCGGATCCTGCCATGGGGGATGGAGCTGGAGCAGCGCATGAAACTCTTCCTGCACTCAGGGCACTCACAGGGCTTCCCTCAGTGGACACTCCGTTGGTGTTGGGTCAAGGTAGAGCCCCTTGAGAAGCTCTTCCCACACTCAGGATACTCGTAGGGTCTCTCCCAGGTGCCTGACAAGGGTAGAGTGTAGGTTGAAGCCCTTCCCGCAGTCATGACACTCATAAGGCCTCTCATTCATGTGAGTGCAATAGTGCAGGAGGAGAGGGGGATGGCTCTGAAACCTCTTCCTGCATTTATCACACTCGTAGGGGGTCTCCCCAGTGTGGCTCTTCTGGTGCGCAGTCAGGTTTGAGCTGTCTCTGAATCTCTGCCCACACTCCCCACACTCATAGGGCTGTTCCCACATGTGGATTCTGTGGTGTTGGATGAGGTTGCTTTTCACACTGAAGCCCTTCCCACATTGCGAGCACTTGTGAGGCTTTTCCCCTTGATGAAGCTGCTCACGCAGCCCCAGCTCCGAGCTCCAGCTGCCTCCCCGACCCGGGCTGGCTCTTTCCTGCTGGGATCCCCGGGCTGTGCATTTGCAGACCCTCCTGCTGCGGGATCTGCGGGGCTTTTCCTCCCCGTTGCATTCCTGCGCCGTGGAGCCGCTGCAAACGGCCTCTTGCCCGAGGCTGTGCCGCGGGGATTTGTCCTCCCTGCTGTCCGTGCTCAGCTCCTTGTCTGGGGGAGGAAGGACAAGGACAGGATGGGATTTGCCTCCGTGCCAGAGGGAAGGGCAAGGAGATCCCCCCAGGGCTCTGCTGCAGCCAGGGCCATACTGGGCTGGGAGATGGAGCAGGACACAGGGGGAATGGGGCACTGACTTCCTCCTCACCTGCCTGGGGCTTCCAGGAACTCTACCTCTTCCTCATGGCCTCCTCAGGCTCCTTGGTACTGAAGTTTGGGAAATCCTGGTTTGGAGGGAAAACAAGGGCTGAGCGCGTTGGGTTTGATGGTGGTGCTGCCCAAGGGCAGCTGGAGCAGTCAGCGCCCCTTTCAGCCTCGGGGGCCCAGAGCCCGCTCAGCACCAACCTCCCGCACCCCTCCAGGCTGCCGGGGGTCCCCCGGCTCCGGGATCGCCCCTCTGTGCTCTCCCCGCTCCGGGGTTCCTGCCTTCCCCCCCGACTCTGCCGGGGATCCCCAGAGCTGATATCGCCCCCTCCCCGCCGATACCGGGCCATCGCCACGTGGGAGCCTCCAGGATCCCTCCAGGGGCACCTGCAAGATCCAAACATCCCCTGAACCACAAAATAAAACCCTCCCGGAGCCCCCCCATGATGGATTTGGGGCGAGCTCCCCCTCCCCGCTCACCTGCGGGTTTTTGGGGAGCGATGCTGCCGGACCTGGGGAAGCTGTGGATGAGGAAAGTGTGCGGTCGCAAAATTGCTCCTCCTCTTCCTCCTGCTCCTTCTCTGCTCCCAGCCCGGCCCAGGCAGATGCCGACATCCAAAAGGAGCCGTGCTCTGCGCTGGGCGGTTACAAAGCTGCTGCGACCTGCACGGTGCTGGGAGTGATACTGGGAGCACTGGGAATGACAGCGAGAGCAGCGGAAGTGATGCTGAGAGCCCCAGGAAAGAACTGGGAGCGCTTTCCCTGCCAGTGCTGCTCTTACTGGGAGCACTGGGAGGGAGCTGGGAGCAAAGAGCGCCCAGAGGTGGCTGCAGCCGATGCTGGGCGGGTCCAGAGCCAAGGGCGTGGTTATGCAAATCCAGGAGTGATCGCGTGCTGGGATTGGTGGGCAGGAGCCGCGCGGGGTTTACGGGGTCACGTGAGAGGCATGAGGGGAACGGAGAAATGGCGGCGGCCGGTGAGAGGGGACAGGGAGCGGGAATAGGGACATGGAGCGAAAATGGGGACAAGTAATGGGGACAAGTAATGGGGACAGGCAATGGAGACAGGCAATGGGAATGGGGAGAGGGATCGGGAATGGGGACATGGATCGGGAATGGGGACAGGGAGCGGGAATGGGAACAGGCAATGGGAATGGAGAATGGCAGTGAGAAGGGAATGGCGAGGGCAACGGGCTGCTGTGGCCAGCTGGGCATCTGTGAGCAATGCCCAAAGCATTGTACTCTCTGCAGCAGGGCCAAGGGCAGCAGCAGGGCTAAAGGGTTCGTGTGGCACAGGCAGCCCGAGCTGTGGAGCCCTCAGGCCCCCGTGGCAGAGGCAGCCCTCAGGAAGTGTTCTGGGAATGGGGTCAGGGACTGGGAATACAGAAAAAGTAATAGTTGAGAGAATATGGGCTGGGGATTAAGAATGGCAAGGCAGCAGAGATGGGAACAGGGAACACAAAGGGAATATGGGAATAGCACTGGGAATGGGAATATGGAGTAGGAGAGGGAATATGGAATTGGAAATATGGGAATGAGACTGGGACAATACAAGAATGGGAACAAGACAGGGTATATGGAACTGGGAATATGGGAACAGCAAGTGGGGATAATAATAAGGGACAGGGAGCGAGAATATGGGAATGAGACTGGGAATGGGATCTCAACTGGGAGGAGCACAGGACAAAGGTGGAGTGACACGATAATGGGCTGGGGCCAAGGAAGTGACAGCGGGGAGAGGGGAATCCTGGACAGGGGACAGTGGAAGGTAGGATGGGGGGACATAAGCACAGGTCCAGGGCAGGCAGTCCTTCATCAGCTGCCCTAAAACTTCCACCAGGGTCTCCCAGCGCAGCCAGAGCCGCTGGAACTGGGGTGCCCAACGCCCTGAGCAATCCCCAGGTCCCTCCCAGGACTCCTCAAATCCCTGGAACCGAACGTCCCCCGCATCCCCTGGAAGATCCCCCCATGTTCCCAAGCAAGTCGTTATTTAACATCTCTATTTTTACCCTGGTTTTGGGTGTTTGGGAAGGGCAAAGAGAAATGCAAAGAAAATCCAGGCCACGGGGAGGGTGTGCAGCCCCCAGCCAGGTGTCTTCCCAACACGGATCAGCAGCACCAGGGCTCAGGGGGGCTCTGCCCACCGGGGGTCCCTGGGGATCATCCAGCGCAGATCCTGCCATGGGGATGGAGCTGCAGCAGGGCACTGTCTTGGTTTGACAGACAGGTGTCTGCTGAGGAGCTCTGGAGCTTCTCTTGAAATGGAAAATGTAAACTCCCTCCCTCTAAATCAATATGACTTGGAAATTAAGGAGCTCTCTGGCAAAGATATGGGATTTAGAACAGCAGTTTTTCACTGGGAAAATGAAAATAAAAGTATACTAATATAAAGACCAAAACACTGCCAAGGTCAGAATACAGCCTGTAACCCTGTTGTTCAGGGTGTTGGTTACAGTCTGAATAATGGTACCTATAGTTTTCTTGGAGTGACAGATTTTGTGAAAGTGGTTTTGTTGAAGCAATGATTTTGGAGAAGGGTGTAGTTACTTTTTAACATCTAGAGGTGATGAAGATAGGCCTGGTCTTCTTCTGGGAATTTACTGGGAAATGTTGCTCTGATGTTTCAAATTTCAGATTTTATTTAGGTAGGATATGCTTGGCTTTTCTCCTTGGATGGGGCATCTCCCATAAGGTATAACTCCTTGTGGGGAGGAGTTTTGATGGATGGGTCATGGAAGAGATAAGGAGCCCTGCTCTGCCTCGTTTCAGCAGATGGTGATAGAATGTATACTTCTGCTTGCATCTTGCATTGCAACTTAAGACATGATCTACTCCTTATTCTATTACCATCTGCATCCTACCTTAATTAATACCTTCTTTCAACTCTGCTATATATTTTTATCCACAGTGAAACTTTACACACAGTTCTCCTTAAGATTAGGTTTTTGTGTGGTACTCAATGGGTTTCTTTATCTTTCTGCATTACCTACTAAGTGTAACTGGGTTTTTGAGCAAAACCAATTGTACGGATTGGTTTGCCTTTGCTTGAGGTGGGCCTAATCTAAACAGTCTTAAAATACCTTTTATGTGCACTACAGGGACTTTATCCCCATGCACTGTGTGCAAGGCTTCAGACTGGGCAGGACTTGCTTGAGTGATGGACTCTCAGGTGTTGACTGTTTAGGTGGCTTCTGTTATGTTCATTTCTCAATTTTTGGATGTTTCCCTTCCAAGTGCCTTTAGGGTAATTTTAAGGAGTCTGTTGTACAGTTCAACTTTCCTGGCAGCTGGTGTGTGATAAGGGATATGATCTATTTATTCAATATCCTGGTTTTTGGCTGAGGTATTTCTAAGGCTGTTCTTGAAATGGGTCCTGTTGTCTGACGATTCTCTCAGGGGTGCTGTGTCTTTATAGGACTTGCTTTTTTGGGCTTCAGATGGTGTTTTGAGTAGTAGTGTGAGGTACAGGGTAGGTTTCTAATGATCTAGTGGTGTCTTCTACAATTGTGCTCACGTAGCACTTGCCTTGGGGGGTTTGAGGCAGTGTGATGTAGTTCATTTGCTCACCTTCTTTATACTTATATTTGGAATACTTCCCCCCATATTAGAGAGGCTTTATGGGCTTGGCTTGCTTGATTTTAGCACATGTCTTACAGTTATGGATAACTTGAGAAATGCAATTTATAGTTAAATCTGCTTTTCAGTTTTGTGCCTAATTATAGGTGGCATTTTTGTCTTGATGGCTTGAGACAGTGTGGGCCTGTTGAGCTAGGAACAACTCTCCCTTACGTTGCCAATTTAAATTTATTGGTGACATCTCTGTTTTTGCAGCTTGATCTACTTGCTCCTTGTTTTAGTGTTCTTTATTAGCCTGACTACCTGATGGACTTTTACAGAGAGTTTGTCTGAGTGGCAATGTTTTTGCACTCATCAGCAGCCTCAATTGGTTTTCCTTTATGTTGCTAGCTGGCCTTTTTTTACCTTTCTATCTAACTCCACAGAGCATTGGTTACTATTCATGATTCAGTATAAAGGTAGAGCTTTGGCCAGTTCTCTCTTTCAGCAGTGTCCAGGGCCAGCTGAATGGCTTTGAGTTCAGCAAGTGCACTTGATTCACCTTCTCCTTCAGTAGCTTGTGTGACTCGTCGTGTGGGGCTCCCTGCGGCCAATTTCCAATTCTGGTTCATCTCAACCATGAGACAGAAACTGTCAGTGACAAGAGCACAGCGTGTTTCTTGTGCTGGTAGTCGATTGTATGGTGGAACTTTTTAGCCTGGGTTACTTGTTTCTGATCCTTTTTGTTAGTGAGAGTAAAGTTTTTATCTTGTGGTGGGTTTTAACTGTTTTTAAAATTTCAGGTTGATTTTTGTATCTAATCCGGCCGTGCTGTGTGATGAGAGCAATCCATGGGCTCCATGTGGTGTGGGTGGCGTGGTGGGTAGAGGAGCCTTTTCTTTAAACTTCCACTTGGGTATCAGGGTGCCAGGAGGAGTTGTGCTTTTGTGATAATTTCTTTTGAGGTGGCTTGAACTTTCTTATTATAGGTGGATGAGATTTTGTTGGGTTTTGGAGGGTTTTTTGGGTGAGTGTAGTTTGCTTCAGACTTTCTGTAACTTTGACTCTAGAATTCTAGTGCTCGGCCCCGAGTCCCCAGGCACCTTCTGCTAAAGGCTCCAGGACAAGCCATTGTTCTTGGCTGCAGAGTAAAGCACATTCCTCACCTCTGGTCCCGTCCTGACTGGGCCAAGGGCACTGCATGAGCGATTTTCTGCTTGGTCTGGGTGAAGGTTTGTTGCTGCTCAGGGCCACAGCTGGAATTGTTCTTCTTAGGGTGACCAGGTAGAGAGGGCTCACAATGTGGCTGCACTCAGGAATGCATTCTCTACAAACCTATGGCCCTTAGGAAAGCTTGTGTTTCCTTCTTGCTGGTTGGTGGAGACACTGTGATGATCTCATTGATCATTCCAGTGGGGATCTGGCTCTGTCCATCTTGCCACTCTACTCCCAGGAACTGGATCTCTCAGGCAGGTCCCTTGACTTTTCTCTTCTCGATGGGGAAACCTCCTTCCAGCAGAATCTGGATGATCCTCTCTCCTTTCTCAAATGCTTTTATTGCCCTGTTCCTCCACACACTGATGTTATTGATGTATTGCAGGTGTTTTGGAGCTTTACCCTTTTCCAGTGCAGCCTGGATCAGCCCGTGGCAGATGGTGGGGCTGTGTTTCCACCCCTGGGGCAGTCGGTTCCAGGTGTGCTGCACGTCCCTCCAGGTGAAAGCAAACTGAGGCCTGCACTCTGCTGCCAAAGGAATGGAGAAAAATGCATTGGCAATGTCAATGGAGCCACTTTGCTGCCTTGGGCTCCAGCTCCTCCTGGAGATCCAGCGTGTCCGGCACGGCAGCGCTCAGCACTGGAGAATCAACGACTGGGAGAGAGAGGGGGTCTACAAACAAATCAATTAAATAACATCCAAACAATTAAAATTCAAACAAAGCAGTATCCAATATAATATGTTTTTATGATTAAAACAATTATTTCCCAAAACCATTTTCAATCAAAAGCTTATCATTACTAAAAGTAATTATACCAATCATAACAAACAACAAATAATTCCAATCAGTTTGCTGTTAAAGGCCTGACTTTTACTGCTCGTGTAATTTGTCTGGTGTCAATAACTTTAGGGGTATCTTTAGCAGATGGAGTAGTGATCAAATTATGTGCTTCCATTGTTGATGCCAATTGTGTCAGCTGTTTTACCATTCTCCAATTCAGGATGTACAGAATGACTGACAAAACAAAACCGATCAAAACCAAAATCAAAAGCACAACGATGGGATAACACAATTTGTTTAGGATGCCACTAGCAGTAGGTGACCACCCAAAAAGAGTATCCCACCACCTAAGTTCAGCATCCCTTTTTACCCTTTCTAAAACCCGATGTATTTCTCTCACATCGTGATGAACTGTCACCAGGGTCTTCTGTCCATTTTTCTTGATCTTTCCCAAGATCCCAATTAAGTCCTGGTGAAGCAACAATTGTTTAATCAAAGTGAGGTTCATCCCGATGGGAGCAGGCACTAACTGATGACTCAGTGTAAAATTGGATTGCAAAAGGTGATAAGACATAACAGGAACAGTATAGGAAAAGTCAGAGCCCATGATCGTGGTAAAATTACAAACACAAAAATTTAAATTCTTTTTTAGATCCACTGTTACATTTTCTACAAACACTAAGTTGCAAGAAGTTCTTACACACACACATCCATTTCCTATGTACACCAGCACTGTTGCAGGAGTCTCATCAAGGTGTATTTCAAAATGACAGATATTTTGCTCTGTGTCTAAACAGATGTCTTGGGCCACAATGGCATTGCTTTCACAAATGAAACCTAGTTGCTCCCGAACAACACAAGATTCCAAATTAACAGTTTGCCATTTCTCACCAATTTCACGGGCCCATTCTCTGTGCTCGAAAGGATAGAGAATAGTTCCATTGTGATTCAATCCTAATGCAATGATGGGGTGTATCAAATGCACTGAAGCATTTTGTATTGTCAACACAAAGGCTGTGGCTGTGTTTGTGCTGGGGTTGTAGGTAAAGTTTACCAAATTCCACCAGGACTGAAACTTCCTTTCAAAATCATTAGCAGTGTCCCAAAGTATTGTTTGGATTTCAGTAGGGAAGATGCCTTCTTCCCCTTCCCTTATAATTGAGGCAACAACTGTTTGCATCCAAAGCTGTGCCTGGATACAGCTGAGGGCAAAGGATATGTTGTTTTGAGCAGTACCAAGAGCATCAATTATCAATTTGCGATCATTTACATTTGCCTTTTCCCAATTTGGTAAAATGTTTGATAATAACCACTGTTGCGTCCCCAGGGCTGTTAAAGAGGATTGCAGAGGTTGTTTCAATTTGGTCAGGTCTCTGGTGGTGGCAACTAATTTTTTCATTAATACCTCTGAATCAATGCTATGTAAAATTCCCAATCCTGTTCCCACAACACCGGTTATGCCTCTTGTTTGTTTCTTGAAAGGATCCTCTTGTTTTTGCAACCAGGTTGTTTGTCCATGCCTAGAAAAGGTGAACAAGCTGGCTGAATTACTGAGACATTGTTTTGCATTGGCAATTTGACTTGTTTAAAAGACCATGTCGAATTAAACAATATTTGTTGTTGGCCAGTTTTCTGAATTACCCAAGGTCCAATTTCAAAAATTTTCAGGCTCAGTATAATCAGTGGTTGGGTAGTAGGTGTTACAACATTAACATTGAGTTCCCCTTTATATTTTGTATTGTTTTTCCCACACATGATTTTTTTGGGAAAATTGTACAAGAGTTCAATTTTGATTTTGAATCTTCACAGAATAAAACACAGCTGTAAGGTCCTGTGCTATAACTGTATACAGGTTCGATGAGGGATTCAGCAATTAATCTTCACGTTCCATGGTATTGTTCTGTGAAAAGTAAACACAACAGAATCTGCCACAAAGAGGCAGGGGGTTAAAATGATGGAACTATGCAGACAGAAATTCTGTTAACTTCCCAGCCTGTTTGCTGCAAAGAAGGAAGCCACTCTGTACCTCCTTTAAACACAGCATAAGAGTCAGTGTAGTTGCAAACAAAGGAGGCACTCCACACTTCAGGCTGGAAAATACCCCAAATAACCATCAGCACTCCAAGCCAAGAGTCACCCCGTCCCCCAGCAATAATTTGCTCAGCAGAAGCACTAGTGAACAAAGAATTAGTGAACAAAGATTGTTTGGGGGAGAAAGCAGTGGCTACTTTAATTATTGAGGCAGGTTTGTCATCGCTATTGCCCAAGTTCTCAGTTTCTGTTATTGCCAGATTTTTTACAGTTCCTTCTGTTACTGAGGATTTCTGGGCCACTCTGTCAGGGGGGGGCAGTCCCAGTATTCCAAAACTTCACTTCCTGAGAAGATTTTTGAATTTTCTCTGAGGCAATTTGCAAGTTAGGGTTTTCTAGTTGGAAAATTATTTTCTGTTGCACATCCCTCACTTCTTCTTTTTCTTCTCCTCCTATCAATACATCATGTATGTATTGGTACACAGCTGCAGTGTCAGGTTTGGGTTTTTGGATTGGCCATACAGGGGAGTTTTGCAAGTCCTGTCTAACTGGTTTGATTTCTACTTTGGCACCAGAGGGAAGAGGGTATTGTTTTACATTTACAGGTAATTGCATAGGTGATTTATGGCCAGCAGTGAATTTTATTTCATGTATAATTTGCAAGCAGGCAGCTTTGTAAATGTTTTCTAGGAGTTTGTCTGGGGTGCCAGTTATGGCTAGAGGATCACCTCTCTCTGGGGGGCTAAGTCCCCCAGCCCAGTAGGCTGCACAGTATGTCAGAGACCATGCAACACGAGCGTTTCCAGTTGTTAAGAAAACTCCATGCCCCCAGTACCCACTGGCCTCTTGTTCACTGAATTTAATTTGATCTCCTCCAGTAAGTGAAACTCTAAAGACATACTCGGTCTCAGATTCTTGTGGGAGACGTGAGTATTCTTTCTTTAATTTAGCCAATTCAGTAGCAGTGTATGATATTTCTTTGGAGGTTATGTGGGGGTCAAAATCCTCGTCATTCAGGTATTTATATTCCGTTTTAACGAGAGGTCTCATTTTAGAGCAGCAATTTCCCCCACTATTTTGTATGTGTATTAATTCCCCCTGTGGGTGTATGTGCTTTATGTGATATGTTTCCTTTTCTTCTGTTTCATTAGGTGTATCTGCATGTTGTGAGGCATGTGATAGTTGTAGTAAATAATTGTGATTTATTTCCTGCTGTAGTTGGTTTTCCAGAGTTTCTATCTGATTTGTCTTCTGCTCTAGTTGGTTTTCCAGAGTTTCTACCTGATTTGTTTTCTGTGCTAGTTGGTTTTCCAGAGTTTGTACCTGATTTCTTTCCTGTTCTAGTTGGTTTTGCAGAGTTTGTACCTGATTTCTTTCCTCCTGTAATAGTTTCTGTAAAGCTTCCACCAGGTTTTGCAAGGAGTCTATCACTGCACTTTCCTCACTCACTCGTTTAAAACGAGATTCTACAGCAGCTGAAAGACAAGCACCTAGAACTGAGCAAAGTGTAGTTTTATTTTTCTTGCTCAGTTTGAATTTTGTTTCATGTTGCAAAGAATATATCCTATCAATCACATTTTCTAAATTAAACCAATTACTGTGTGCCCAGTCTTCCCCCCCTTGGGAGGGTCTGGCATTATACTTAGCTAGTAAAGCGTAAAATGCAGCTTTATCATTTTCAGACATTTTTATGAAGGGACTAAAACCACTCTCAGGGAGACACACTTAAAGTTACACAAAAAGCACAGCTGAAACTGTGAATCCCTTCTCTTCCCTGGAGCGGGTGAAGAGACACACTACTTGGGAGGTACTAACTTAACTACAAAAACCACATGTCTCTTCGCGATCCCAAGTAGTCAAAAACAATAATTATACAACAACTGTAACCTCTGAGTTACGATTATGTGCAAGGGGGAATAACCACTTCAGGAAGAGAAACACTTGTCACCCAGACTTCTGCTGGGGACAACCCCCTGTCATCCCTGGAGTGGCTGAGGAGACCAAACTGCTTGGGAGGTTCTCTTTTAGTTTCTAAATGGGTGTCTCCTCGACTACACCAAGCAGCAATGAATATGTGAGGGGGAAAAACCACTTCAGGAAGAGAAACACTTGCCACCCAGACTTCTGCTGAGGACAACCCCCTGTCATCCCTGGAGTGGCTGAGGAGACCAATACTGCTTGGGAGGTTCTCTTTTAGTTTCTAAAGGGGTGTCTCCTCGACTACACCAAGCAGCAAACAACAAAAAACACAAGTCCCGTCTTTTGCTCAGCTGAGATCCTTTCAAAAAATTCTCCGATTACTGAAATGGAGTTGATTATCCACCTGGGTCTGTGTGCAGATTGCGGGAAGAACTCAATACCACCTCCCTTGCTTTCTAACACTGTTCAGTCCTTATGGTACTGACAGGCTAGGTGCGGCTGAAATGGCACAGGTCTTCCCCTGGTACAAAGTGCACAGAAACCCCCAACTCCCCCAGCATCGGGAATTCAACTGCCGACTACGCCAAAAATGTCACGGTCCGCCCAATTCAAGAGCGAGTCGCGACTGGTTCTTTTATGGATCTCGGAGCGCAAAAGACACAGCAGGGGACAAAACCAGTTTACTTCTACAGAAATGCAATTTATTTAGTGCCAACCAAAATGCGATAGTGGGACAGAGAGAGAGAGAGAGAGAGAAAGAGAAAGGGGGGTCGGGATTATAGCTACCAGGACGGGCAGACAAATCCTCGTGGAGCCAGCCGGTAGATGTCCGTTGCCGTCTGGGGAGATCTCGGGGGTCTCCTTTGCGAAAGTAACTTTTATAGTCCTTTCCCAAAGCGAGTGGCTTCTGGCCAAAAGGCGGGAAGATTTATGGACTATTGTATGTGGAGCTCGTTACACGGGGGAACAGGTGGAAACAGGACGCTCAGACCACCTTTGTTGTCATGAACACACACAGGTCAGCCCATACTGACCAGTCCATTGTCTCTCATCTGTGGGAGCTTGTTGTGTAAACTCCCCGTGACTAGTTGTCATGTGAACTCAGCCCTGGTAGGCATCACCTGCGGAACAGTCCCTTGGCGTTCCTCCCATCCCTGGCCAGCGCAGGCCTCAGGCGAGGGTCGTTGGGCAGAAACAGATGAGAGGCTCGGACGGACTCTCACAGAGGTAAAAGATCAACAATATATGGAATTGTTAAGTTGAAAATGAAGAAGAAATTATTAAAAAAAAAATAAATAAAATAAAAACAGAGATCAGGTGTTCTCTGAAGCCTGGGCCTCTAATGTAGCAGGGAAAGCAAAGAATGCTCTACCAGTACAAATCTGGCTTAAAGAAGGAGAACAATCAGTAAGGGTCAAACAATATCCCTTAAAAAGGGAAGACAGAGAAGGAATTAGCCCAATCGTTGAAAACTTTTTTGCAAATAGGACTATTGAAAGAGTGCCAGTGCCCCTAAAAAAAGTCTGATTAATCATACAGGTTAGTACAAGATTTAAGAGCTGTTAATAAGATAACTGAAGATTTATGCCCAGTGTTGCTAACCCCTACACCTTGTTAACTTTTCTAACACCTGAACTAACCTGGTTTACTGTTTTAGATTTGAAGGATGTTTTCTTTTGCCTCCCTCTCCATAAAGCCAGCCAGAAAATTTTTGCATTTGAATGGGGAGAATCACAAAACTGGACATAAAACTCAGCTCACATGGTGTGTACTGCCCCAGGGGTTCAAGAACTCCCCTACTATATTTGGAGAACAGCTGGCAAAAGATTTGGAGTTTTGGGAACCCCCACCAGGAGAAGGACAGCTGCTTCAGTACGTGGATTATCTCTTAATAGCCACCCAGACCCAGGAGGCATGTGTGGATTGGATGGTGAGCCTCCTGAACTTTTTGGGCCTGCAGGGGTATCGGCTATCCCAAAAGAAAGCCCAGATGGTGAAACAGTGATTTACCTGGACTATGAAGTCAGTGCTTGGACAAAGGACTTTGGGGCAAGACCATAAGGAAGCAACATGCCAAACCCCAAAACCCCAGACAGTGAAAGAACTGAGAACCTTTCTGGGCATGACGGGGTGGTGCAGACTGTGGATTTATAACTATGGGTTTGTTAAACCCCTGTATGCGTTAATCACAGAAGGGAACAGGGATCCTCAGTGGACAACAGAAGCAACACGAGCCTTCAACCACCTCAAGAAAGCTCTTATGTCAGTTCCAGCCCTGGGACTTCCAGATGTGAATAAACCATTTTTTTCTCTTTTCTCATGATAAACAAGGGATTGCTCTGGGAGTACTAGCACAAGACCTGGGGCTGTACCAGAGGGCAGTCACCTCCTCTCCAAACAGCTGGACACGGCAGCCAAGGGGTGGCCAGGGTGCCTCAGAGCTGTTGCAGCAGTAGCAGGGAACATCCAAGAGACACTCAAATTCACCCTAGGCCAGAAGATGATCATGCTAGTATCCCACACAGTGTCTGCAGTCCTGGAGGGAAAAGGGCTTTCCCCACAAAGATTTCTAAAGTACCAGGCCACACTGGTAGAACAAGATGATGTTGAAATTGTGGTAACTAACATTGTGAACCCAGCTTCTTTCCTCAGCTGGAGCATGGGAGAACCAGTGATCCACGAGTACCTGGAGACCATTGAAGCCACCTACTCCAGTCACCCGGATCTGAAGGACACCCCTCTCGAGAAGGCTGAGAGCTGGTTCACTGATGGGAGCAGCTGTATCATCAGTGGAAAAAGACATGCTGGGTCTGCAGTTACCACAAGCAGAGAGATAATAGAATCTGGACCATTGCCCACAAACATCTCTGCACAAAAAGCTAAAATAATTGCCTTAACCCAGGCCTTAGAGCTGGCAAAAGGAAAAGAAATCAACATTTATACAGACTCAAGGTGTGCATTTGGAGTGGTACATGCACACGGAGCAATTTGGAAAGAAAGAGGATTGCTGAACTCACAAGGATAAAATATTAAACATGCCCAAGAAATACTAAAACTACGAGATGCAGTTCAGTTACCTGAAAAGGTAGCTATTATGCACATCAGGGCACACCAAAAAGTGAGCTCAGAATTGGAAGAAGAAAATATGCTGGCGGACAGAGAGGCAAAAGACGCAGCCAAAGGTGAGGAACCCAGTGAAATAGTCGAGGCAGCATTAATTCCATATGGAAAGATCTCTATTAAAGGTAAGCCAGTATATAACAAAAAGGATGAAAAAATTATTAAGGAAGAAGAAGCAACTTATAACCAGGAAGGGTGGGCTGTAACCAAAGAAGGAAAAGTTGTAGTACCTTCTTTCTTGTGCTCACTAGTGCTCCAAGAACATGAGAAAACACATTGGGGAATGAACGCCCTGTGCAATTATTTAAAGGATAAAATTCTGGCTAGAAAATTACAAGGCACAGATACACAAGTAACTTGTCAGTGTGGTCTTTGCCTCCGAACTAATCCTGAAAACATTTCAAAGCCTAAAGTTGGACAAATTGGGAAGGGCTGTGGACCTGGGCAGCAATGGCAAATTGATTTTATGGAATTGCCCAGGAAAGGGGGGTATTGTTACCTATTAGTGTTAACAGATACCTTTTCAGGATGGCCAGAAGCCTTCCCTATCCAGACAGCTAAGGCATGAGAGGTGACCAAGGCATTGTTACAAGAAATAATGCCACGTTTTGGAGTCCCAGCCGCTTTATCTTCTGATAGAGGGCCACATTTTATCTCCAAAATTGTACAGCAAATTATTTACCACTTGGGAATAGATTGGGAATTGCATACTCCATATCACCCTCAATCCAGCGGCCAAGTAGAGAAAATGTACCATATGATCAAACAACAAATTGTTAGGCTGGGGCAAGAGGCAAATTTGCCTTGGCCCCAGGCTCTTCCACTGGCATCAGTACGGATTAGAACCAAAACCAAGAACAAAAGGGAAATTAAGCCCTTTTGAAATATTGTATGGCAGACCATATGCGGTCCAAGAAGGAATAACACCCATTCAAGTAGAGGAAGAAACTCTACACAAATACATGGTGGCCCTAAATAAACAATTTAGAAAAATTAAAAAATATGTGGCTGGGGCCCAAAGCAGAGAATTAGATGGACCAGTACATGATGTACAACCTGGGACTATGTATATGTTAAGTCTTTTGCAGAGAAGACTTTGGAACCACAGTGGGAAGGACCATTCCAGGTACTCCTCACCACCTTCACAGCAGTCAAGATGAAGGAACAGAAGGCTTGGACCCATCACTCCCGAGTGAAGAAGGCTCCTGAAGAAATTTGAAAAATTGTGCCAGACAGCAAAGACCTGAAGCTGAAATTCACCAAGAACAGCGAGTAATGGACTTATTATAGCTATCATGGACATAATGCAAATGGTTGTGACCCTTGTGGTCATTGCCATGACTATAATAAGAGTCAAAGCAACACCACATCAGTGCAAAGTAACCAGGATTTATTGATGCCAAGGGAATGCATACGATCCCTATTGTCGTAGGGCTTTAAGCAAAATGTTAAGGATCACAAATGCAAGTTTGTGGGAAGGGAGGAATGTTTGGGGATGTGAATATGCATTTGTACAAGATGGGTTCCATGAGGCTTACCATCCACCCATGGAACTCATCCAAGTAGGTCCTGGATGCTGTGACAAATGTTTGACCACATGTCCTGAATTTAGACTTAAAATTGAAGGATACGCAGCAAAAGGGTTTGATCTTGATTTTATTGTTACTCAGTATTGCACAGAGCTTCACAAAATGAAAGCCAAATCAACCCCACCAGTGTCAGAGAGGGCTGTAGCAATCCAAACTCCGGTTATTTCAAAGAAAAAGGAACAACCCATATTTCCTACAATTACTAAAATTAGACCATATGCCATCAAGAAAACAGGAATTCAGAGACTGCTAACTAACCCAAAATGGTCTCTAAAGTGAGTAGAAATGGGAATGCAGGTAAATGCTTCTGTCATTCGAACAGAATGTGCCCCATTTCTCAAAACTCCTTTTGTGGAATGGACTACTTAGCTTCAAAACCATATGCCCTCTAGTTTTAAGAAAAAGAGAGACCTCACTGGAATATTAGGAACAGGATTGGGAGTTTTAAACACAATGAACTCAGAGGTGTTAATGAACAAATTAACTGTAAAGGGAAGTCATTAGTTAATTTACAGCAGCCTTTGCAATCTTCTTTATTAGCACTAGGTAACAATCATTGGAAACTAACCAAAATATTACCAAAATGGGAAAATATAGAAGAGCAAGATCATGAGGTAATAATTAAAGCCCCAGGCACAGCTAGTGCAAACATTTCTCTGGCTCTTGGATGTACTCAAGCACAAATGTGGATGCAGTCAGTGGATGCCGCAGTTATCAGGGAAGGTGAAGAAAGGATATTTCCTGCTGAAATTTGCAAAATTGTTTGGGATAATGCCTCTGAGATGGAAAGAGAGCTTCAACCTTGGTGGGTTTTGGTCAATTTTACCTATGACCCTGAGGCAAATACAGTGACAGCTTTTGTTTTAACTATACATAGTGCATCTGTGAGCTTAATACACCCAATAGTTGCTTTAGGATTAAATCATGAAGGGACTGTACTGTATCCTTCTGAACATAGAACGTGGGCATGAAAAATTGAAGAAAAATGGCAGACCATTAACCTAGAGCCCTGTTCTATGAGAAAACAATTGGGATATATATGTGAGGGAACTTTAGAAGACAACAAAGATACTTGTCTGGACATGAATCAAAGCATTTGCCACTTTGAAATGCATCTAACCAAGCAAACAACTTCACTTCTGTATATAGGACAAGATAGTGTCTGTCTCTAAACAGCATGTCCCACCATAACAATAGACAATCAAATCATGGATGAGACTCAGTTCAATTTATGTGTTTGCAATTTTGCTAAAATCAAAGGATGCGACTTTTCCTATCAGGCACCTGTAATATCACATCAGTACATAAAAGCAAACCTGGTTACTGTACAAGAAATATTGCCTGAACCTATAGGAATGAATTTAACTCTAGTCGCTCAGCTACTGAAACATCAAGAATTAAAAAAAAATTAAAAAAAGAAATTCAAGATGCAGGGAAAAGAACTTTGATCACAATACACCATGATGCGGAAACCATAAAAGGAGTCTTTAAAAGATTTGAAGAACATGTGTCTCATCATTGGTGGGATGTGATATTTGGATGGTCACCAACAGCAACCGGTTTGCTTAATGCTTTAATTCACCAAATCACTGTGCTGTTTATTTTAGTCAGTACAAG